>NC_069501.1:808897603-809197603 GCF_027579735.1 Bombina bombina | reverse complement strand
AGTGTGCTGCAGAAGATAAAGGTGGCCGGACACAAGGCCCCCCCCAAGTTTATGAGCAGTATGGTAAGTGAACAAGGAGGATTCATTTTAGACCTGTATGGTTTGTGCAGTTGAAACAGAGAAGAGATCCAAAATGGATGGGATTAGGAGTTTGTCTGGTCAATGGGCTTTGTGAGACACAGCGTGTGGCAAAGTGTATGGAGGAAAATAAGCGTGTATACGAGAAACTAAACAACAGTATCGAAACCTGAGTAACAAATATCCAATATTTCTCCACCTAAAACATAACATATTAAAGCATATGGTGTAGTTCGAATGTCAAAAGCAATTCTATAAATGCGATTATCAGAATCCTAAGTAACATCATTAAGTAATTATCCTAGTAGTAATGTTTCTCCTGTACTTAGTGCGACAGGTAGTTGTTGTTTTTTTTGTGTTTGTTTTTTTTTTAGAATAACATATTGGACTAAAACAATAAGTGAGAGAAAAAATAGATGGTATAGCGAGGGGGAGTCATAACAACAATGGGAAAGCCGTGAGCTAAAGGAGAGTAAGGTAAGCACTCGTACGTAAGCTCCCGGCTTCCCTGTGTAGGGGTCACCTGATGAGGAAGTCCTGGTTAATGAGTCACTTTAGACCTGCATATGTTCGTTTAGGTGAGATAGAGGAGAGGTCTAAAATGGATTCAATTAGGAGTTTGCCTGATGCCTGATCTATAGGCTTTATGAAACATACAGTATGAGGAAATATATGTAGAGAAACAAACATGTATATTAAAAACTGAACAACATTATCAAAACCTGAGTAACAAATATCAAATATTTCCCTGACTAAAACATGACACATTAAAGCATATGGTGTAATTCGAACGTCAAAAGCATGATTATAAATTAGATGTTACTATCTCGAACTTAATTAACATCATTAAGTATCTATCCTAGTAGCCATGAATCTCCTGTACATAACGAGATAGGGAGTTTTCTTCAGAATAATCTGTTGGACTAAAACAATAAGTAAGAGAAATAGACATGGTATAGCATGGGGGAGTCATAACGACAAGGGGAAAGCCATGAGCTAAAGGAGAGTAAGGAAAGTACCCGTAAGTGAGCTCTACGCTTACCAATGTATGGGCCATCTGATGAAGGAGTCCTGGTTGGTGGGACCGAAGAGAAGGGAGTGGTAAATGAGTAAGGTAAGTACCCGTATGTGCACTCCATTAAGGGTCTGTTTCAGTAATTCGGTCTTAATAGACCTGATCTGGAGGGAAGGAAGTCTGTAACTACCTGGGTTCTGATCTCCTTCATTCTTTCTCCTGATGAGATTCTTAATAATGTTCGCCATCTTTACAGGAACCGGGAAAGTTTGTGGTACAACCCTCTATCAAATTTAGGAATCAAAGGTTCCTCAGGCAATTTGGGCTCTGGAACCGCTAACGTAGCCAAAACTTCCTTCAACAGAAAGTGTAAATGCTCAATTCTAAATCTAAAGTCTTGTTCCTCCGCAGCTGGAGGTTTAGAGGCAGCAGACTCCGACCCAGAAAGTGCACCCTCTGAAGTCTCCGAGGCGCCCTCATTATCGGATAATCTCGTATCCGATAACTGCAACAAACTAGTTGATGACCCCTGGTAGGGATAGCAATATTTGACCTTAGGCAAGGTAAAGCACTAAAGGCAGCAGACACCGTCGTTTGTAACTGTGCAGTAAAGTCTGGCGATGAAAGGCCCCCTCCAGATGGAGGATTAGGAGTGCTATAGGAAGCTGCATGTCTATTAGGAGATGACTATAGGGTGCACACCTCACGGGACGGAGACTCCTCAGAGGTGGATGGCTCAGTGGTATCAAACATATTAACCTTCTTTTACATGATTACTTTATCAAGGCATGTGGAACATAGTTAAGCGGGCAGGTATACCGCGGCCTCCTCACACAATATAGACAGGTATTAGGTAAAGAGGGAGTACCCTCTAGAGTCTAAGTCTAACGCATCAGAATCTTCTGGCGTTATCATATGTGTAAAAAAAATTAAAAGATCTTACCGGAATCTATGCCGTGGAACAGAAACACAGCCTCTCACGTGTGACAGTCTTCTAGCATCGCTCCTGACATGGATTTGAGTGATGGAAGCAGGCAGTGAAACTTGTCAACACTGATTGCTTAGGAGCTGTTAATACGAGTCTGGATGGGTTTGCAGAAAGACTCTCCCTGCATCTCCAGACTCTAACTTTCATCAAAACTCTCACTGAGAGGCTGACAAGACTACTTAAAACTCAAGTCCCAATGAATGACTGGGATATGAAAGAAGTAGGGGGAGTATTTAAGCCTTTGGCTGGGGTGTGTCTGGCTCCTTTCCCAGGTTCAGTATTTCCCAACAGTAAGGAATGATGCCGTGGACTCATACTCATATTAAGATGGAAATGACCCATCGTATTTGTTTTTAATAATGCAGGCATTGGTTTAATGCTGTCAGTAAATTCTGATTCACTACCATAATTTTCTGCCACCCAGAAATCAAAAGTATAAATATTGTATTCAGTATAATTTATATAATATTGTTTATGAAAGATTTTTAACACAAAGAAAAAACAAAAACTGGGTGCACACGGTATATATTATATATGTTTGTAATTACATCTGCTAGCCGTCCCAAATTAAACTATTTCATACACCTGAAAGAGGAAGCTTAATCCACAAGCTACCCAAAGTAGGTCACGGCTGCACTATGTAAAAATGAATTGCGCATTATTGAAAAATACAAAAGACCATAGTCTTCCACCACCTCATATAAAAACACATAAAACTAATAGAAGGAGGAAATCTGCTGTAACTGCCTTTCCACTTAAAATTGTGCACAGCAATTTCTTTCATAAAGTGATGATGGTCTACAGTCCCCCATAAGATAACAATACCAGGGTGGGAAAATACTCTCTCTGATAGTTCCTATTTAGCCAACACTGCAGCCTGAAGGACTTTTCTGCCAAAAGCTGCTTGTGAAAAACCAAAGACAACAAAACGATAAAATGTGGCTAAAGTATGTAAGGATTACCATGTGGCAGCTTTGCAAATCTGCTCTAAAGATGCATCATTCTTAAAGGCTCATGATGTTGCCACTGCTCTGGTAGAGTGAGCTGTAATAAGTAGGCGACTTGCCTGCCACCAAGTAAGCCGTGTGAATCACCTGTTTAAGCCAAGATGCCAGTGTTACCTTCGTAGCTTTCTGTCCTTTACGATTCCCAGAATAATGTACAAACAAACTAGAAGTTTTTCTAAACTTTTTAGGTGCTTGAAGTTAGAATTTCAAAGCTCTAACTACGTCCATATTGTGTAATAAACTTTCCTTAGAGTTAGGAGGGTCTGGACATACAGAAGGAACAATTTTTAATTGATGTGATCATCATGGGAGGGCACATTTTTCCTAAATCAAACATTTGTGTAACCGTAGAGTAACGATTCACATACATAATCTACCATAGGTTATTTGTATATGTATTATTTGAAGTGCTCCTACACAGAAACCATGTTTGGTTTCAGTGAATGCACTCTCTGTGCTGTGTAGGAACACTTCAAATATGACCCCCTTCCTGCTGAAAGTGGCAATGATGGCGGAGTTTTGCATAAGCCGCAATCCCTATTATTTCCTATTAGAGACACATTGCCACTCTGCCCCCTTTTTAGAATATATCGACAGATTTACGAACTATGAGGCCAGAAAGGCAGTTTCTCATCAGTCTGTCTTTGAATATCGGGGCCTTAGAGAGAGTCCAGCTACTAAGTTTGGTCTCATTGCTCTCTTATCACTAATCTCTCCTTGGTTGCTGTGTTTGAGTCCCATTAAAGGTCGGTGGTAAGTTGGACCTTTCAGCCATTGATTCCAACTTATTTTATTCTGGACAACAGTTTTTCACCTTACATTGGTGAAGATGCAGGCCCGGACAGGAAAACGGTTTGCGGTTTGTTACACCATATGTATGTTTAATTTAATTCAACACATATATACAAAATGTCTACTTCTGTATTCTATAGTGCTCTGACCCACTATTTTTCTCCAACCTATGCTTGATTCTGTGTACATGTTCTGCAAACTAGTTCTCATATTGAGCTTTGTTCTGACTATATAGATGAAATTACATCCACAATTTAACATTTGCATAACATATGTACAACTACATGTTAAACCTATTTCCAAATGCCACAGCACCACACATTACATTATTCGATTTTCTGCATTGAAAGTTACCCAACCTGTATGTGAAAAAATTTGTTGGTAAACCAATATATTCTCCAGATCTCCATTTCTTTTATACATAATATCTGGTTTATCCCCCAAAACAATGCATAAGACAGGATCCATTTATAAGATTTCTTATAACATTAGCCTCCTCACTATAGGTCGTAATAAATTTGACTGAATATTTTTTTTTAATAATTTTTTTTATTGAGAGTGACAATAATGCAATAAAACATCACCATCATACATAATAAGAAATGTTCATACACAGGTATAGACGTAATGCCATTTGTAATACGGAAGTGTATAAAAGATTAGAGAAGTTGCGGGTCCTATTGTGCCGGGAAGCGTAATGTATAAAATGGTGTTGGTAGTAGGGTCTCATTTATGGGAAAAATCTAAGAAGAAGGTATATCTTATAGTTATATCTATTGCAGGTAATAGTATGAGTGGATGTGTCTTGGAACCAAAAACGAAAGAGGGAAAAAAAAAGGGGGAAGAGAAGGAAAATTTATGGGGGTGTTTGGGAATGAGGTATAGGGGTGTGAGTGGAGTCTCAGTTTGGGAACTTAGAGAACCAAGGAGACCAGATCTCATGGAAGGAATCAATCACATCTAAAACTTTATAAGAGTACTGTTCCATTTGTCCAATGTAGTGTACTATGGGGATTACCTGTGTGAGGAGTGGCGGTCTCTCCTCCTTCCAAGTTCTGGCTATAACTAGTTTTGTGGCCATAAAAATGTAGATTGTAAGAGCTTCATTGGGACGATTAAGATTGGGCATCTGCATGTGCAAAAGGGATACCTCTGGGGTATATAGTGGGGTTATTCCAAGTGAGTGTAGGAGTGCATATATTTCCCTCCACAGTTGCTGGATAGCCGGGCAGGACCACCAAATGTGTAGTATTGTACCACAAGCTTTGCAATTTCTCTGACATTTGTGGGATTGCGTGGGGAAAATCTTATGTAGTACCATTGGTACCAGATGCCACCTGACTAGTATCTTATAATGAAGTTCCCACAGATTGGCACGGTGGAGTAATTTTTTGCTTAACATGTTCCTAGTATGCCAAATATCTAGGGTAGCGGTAAAACCAATATCTCTTTCCCAGGCTTGGTGCTGTGGTATTTTGAGAGAGATGTGCGAGTTGATGAGAAGGTTATAATGAAATGAAAGCAGATGTTTAACCTTGGGAGTCCTTTGCCAGACCATCTCCCAGGTTGTCAGAGGTCTTAGCAATCTTTTAGGGTAGCCCCATGTGCGGAGACGCGTGCTCAAGCGATATGCTTCAAAATTTAGTCTAGGGGGGAGTTGGAATTTGGCGCATAGGGTCGGATGGGGAAGCCATGTGCCATTATCATAAAAGTCTGTCACCCATAGGGTCTGCTGTAGGGGCCATAAGTCAGGGTGGGAGTCAGGGAGACAAAAAAAGCGCACTAGAGATAGTGAGTATCGGCGATGGGTGAGGAGAGATGGCTGGATTATGTCTTATCTGATCCCAAAACCGTAGTGCGTGTTTAAATATTGGGTGTATACTTTCTAAGTCCTGTCTATGGTGATTAGGGATGGAAAGGAGGTCAGAGAGACTTAAACTATAGGGGGTAACAGTGATGACTCAACCAGAGACCAGCCCAGTTGCCGATCAGAGTCGTTCCATCTAAATATATGTGAAAGTCTAGCAGCGTTGTAATAGGAAATCAAATGTGGTAAGGCGAGGCCACCCTGGTTCACCGTTTTTTCCAAGGTACGACCAGAAGTTCTAGGTCTCTTATCCTTCCAAACATAACTGGTGATCATGCCCTGTAGTCTGTTCAGGATAGTTCTGGGAACGTTGTATGGTATGGATCTAAGCAGATATGTGATCTTGGGGAGAAAGGACATTTAGATCGCGGAGATGCGTCCTGTCCAGGAGATCTCTCGAAACTCCCATGACTCAAGTAGTTTCTTGAATTCACGGAACCTGTCTACATAGTTCTGAGCTACTGTGATAGAAGGATCTCGGCTAAGATGAATACCTAGGATATTAAGTGAGGTTCTTTTCCACTGGAAGTGGAAAGTTTTTTGCATAAAATTTAGGTCATGGGAAGAGACATTAATGGGAAGGGCCTCTGTTTTAGAGATATTTAGCTTGTAAAAACTTAAGTCAGCAAAACGTTTTATTATAGTGAAGACTGCGGGGAGGGACTCTCTGGGAGACGACAAAAAGAGGGTGATGTCATCTGCATATAAGGAGATTTTGTGGGTGCAGGATCCAATTGAGAGACCTTTGGTTCGGGGGTCTAGTCTAATAGATTGTGCTAGGGGTTCTATGACCAAAGCAAACAGGAGAGGTGAAAGTGGCATCCCTGCCTGGTACCATTTGCTATATTGAACTTAGGGGATTGAAAACCAACTCCTCGAACGACGGCCGAGGGGTGTTCATAGAGGGCTCTCACAGCAGAGATAAAAGTACTGGGGAACTGGAAAGTTCTCATAGTTTTCCATAAGTAGTCCCATCTGACCCTGTCGAATGCTTTTTCAGCATCCAACGACAGGGCCAGGAAGGGAGCACCTCTGTCGGACGCAACGTGAAGAATATCAAGTATTCGTCTGGTCGCGTCAGGACCCTCCCTGTCTGGAATAAAACCTACCTGGTCGTTCAGTATAAGGGATGATATAATTTTCGAGGTTCTATTCGCTAAGAGTTTGGCGTAAATTTTAGTGTCAAGGTTGATTAACAAAATGGGGCGATAACTACTACAAAGGTCAGGAGGTTTGCCTGGTTTTAGGATTGTAACTATCACTGCCTCCAAAAACTCTGCCTTAAAAGATCCTCCCGATAATATCTCCTGGAAGAACCTGCAAAGGATGGGGGCTATTAGGGGGTGAAAGGTTTTATAAAACCTGGCTGTGAAGCCATCCGGGCCCGGTGACTTTCCTAGTTTCATGTTTTGAATAATTTTCGTGACTTCCTCTGGTGTTATCGGGGTTGTTAAGGAGGAAGCATACTCTGTGGTTAACGACGGGAGAGATAAAGAATTAAGTAAAGATTAGAGTCCCTCCAAAGTACAAGGAGAGGACTCCAGTCCTGCTTCAATGTTATACAGCGCACTGTAATATTCCTTAAAGGTGTTCCCTATTTCTGTGGGGGCAGAAACATTTATCCCTGCTGAGTTTTGCATGCACAGTATTCTAGATTGGGCAGTTTGGTGTTTGAGCTTGGATGCTAGAAGGGTGGAGGCTTTATTGCCTTGGTAATAGTAAATCCTTTTGAATTTTTCTAACATATTATGGACCTTCTTAATTTCTAAGGCTTGAATTTGGTTCAATATTTCAGCAATTTCATCATTTACCGAGGGAGAGTATGAACGAGCAAGTTCCGCTCTTAATTGTCGTAATCGGATGACTAAAGAGGATAAGGTAGTTTTGTTTTTTGAGCGGGCTTCTGCTTCCATCTGCATGAGATGTCCCCTCATTACCGCTTTCAGGGTGGCTCACAGATTTTGTGTCGTCTGGTTATCATCATTGAGATTGAGGAAGTCAATAATCTTATTTTAGAGGGTTATCTTAAGGAGAGGGTCCGTAAGGGTCCAGTCTTGCATGCGTCACAGAGGGGGGGGGGGGAGAAAGAGGGTGTTGTATGTAGACCTAATTGTAAATGTAAAGAGTCATGGTCAGACCAGGAGACGGGGACAATTATGCTAGAATAGACATTATCTAAATATTTAGCGCTAGTGAAGAAGTAATCGATGCGTGTATGTGATTTGTACGGGAGAGTGGAGGACCTGTTCTACCTAGTTTCGCATCCCATATTAAGTTGCAATCCCCTCCTATGATTAGTTCACCATGTTTCACCTTCGAAACCGACGTGAGAATTGTCCTAAGGAATTTTATCTGCCTGGTATTAGGTGCATAGACATTGAGCAATGTGACTAGTTGTTTATTCAGTTTACACACTACTATTATAAACCTGCCTGGGGGTCAGGTTCTACATAAATCGGGTCGTAGGAAATGTTTTTACTTATGTAAATAGCTACGCCTCGGGATTTAGTAGGGAACATGACTTCTAAAAGGGTGGGGAATTGCCTGGAGGTGCGTGTGATCTTGATATCTGGAGTCCAGTGAGTCTCCTGGACAAACGCTATGTCAATGCGATTTTTGCGTAAGTAGGTGAGAAGTAAACTACGTTTAGTTGGGGAGTTATAAAAATGCGGGAGAGATGTAGGGAAAGAAGGAGAGAAAAAAAAAAAAAAGCAGAGTTTGGTTCAGCAAATAAGTTCGGAGTAGTGTTGAAAAGTATGGTTAGATATAACCGAGCGATGTGTTTAATTTTTTCGGGAGAATTGGGGATTCAGCGGTCAAGAGCCGCTCTGGTTAAAAAAAATAGGGGGAAGGTGGAAGCAATATGGGGGGGGCGGGCGCGGGGCGGAGCAGAGGTAAAGTTTTCCGACCTAAACTGGGTTGGTTATCAGGGTGGATGAGCTAGTGGTCTAGTTAAAAAAAAGAAGTTTGGGGGGGTAAAATAAATTAGAATAATGTGAATGTGGTAGAGGAGTCTGGGGGTAGAAATATTAAGTGTGCTGCAGAAGATAAAGGTGGCCGGACACAAGGCCCCCCCAAGTTTATGAGCAGTATGGTAAGTGAACAAGGAGGATTCATTTTAGACCTGTATGGTTTGTGCAGTTGAAACAGAGAAGAGATCCAAAATGGATGGGATTAGGAGTTTGTCTGGTCAATGGGCTTTGTGAGACACAGCGTGTGGCAAAGTGTATGGAGGAAAATAAGCGTGTATACGAGAAACTAAACAACAGTATCGAAACCTGAGTAACAAATATCCAATATTTCTCCACCTAAAACATAACATATTAAAGCATATGGTGTAGTTCGAATGTCAAAAGCAATTCTATAAATGCGATTATCAGAATCCTAAGTAACATCATTAAGTAATTATCCTAGTAGTAATGGTTCTCCTGTACTTAGTGCGACAGGTAGTTGTTTTTTTTTTTTTGTGTTTTTTTTTTTTTTTAGAATAACATATTGGACTAAAACAATAAGTGAGAGAAAAAATAGATGGTATAGCGAGGGGGAGTCATAACAACAATGGGAAAACCGTGAGCTAAAGGAGAGTAAGGTAAGTACTCGTACGTAAGCTCCCGGCTTCCCTGTGTAGGGGTCACCTGATGAGGAAGTCCTGGTTAATGAGTCACTTTAGACCAGCATATGTTCGTTTAGGTGAGATAGAGGAGAGGTCTAAAATGGATTCAATTAGGAGTTTGCCTGATGCCTGATCTATAGGCTTTATGAAACATACAGTATGAGGAAATATATGTAGAGAAACAAACATGTATATTAAAAACTGAACAACATTATCAAAACCTGAGTAACAAATATCAAATATTTCCCTGACTAAAACATGACACATTAAAGCATATGGTGTAATTCGAACGTCAAAAGCATGTTTATAAATTAGATGTTACTATCTCGAACTTAATTAACATCATTAAGTATCTATCCTAGTAGCCATGAATCTCCTGTTCATAATGAGATAGGGAGTTTTCTTCAGAATAATCTGTTGGACTAAAACAATAAGTAAGAGAAATAGACATGGTATAGCATGGGAGAGTCATAACGACAAGGGGAAAGCCATGAGCTAAAGGAGAGTAAGGTAAGTACCCGTAAGTGAGCTCTACGCTTACCAATGTATGGGCCATCTGATGAAGGAGTCCTGGTTGGTGGGACCGAAGAGAAGGGAGTGGTAAATGAGTAAGGTAAGTACCCGTATGTGCACTCCATTAAGGGTCTGTTTCAGTAATTCGGTCTTAATAGACCTGGTTTGGAGGGAAGGAAGTCTGTAACTACCTGGGTTCTGATCTCCTTCATTCTTTCTCCTGATGAGAGGAAGTAGGATGGTGTGGACTCCATGCTGGAGCTGCCAAGTTAAGCTCCTTCGGTTTTCTTTGATTTCCAGTAGAGGACTCAGAGGGATCAGAAAGACCTAGAGTATTGAGTAGCCTCATACCTTGATCTATGGATGAAATTACATAGGAATGATCCTGGTGTTGTACAAAGAGCTTCACAGGGAATCCCCACCTGTATTTTATCTTATGGTGTCTCAATGCCATTGTAAATTGATGGAAGGTTCTCCTTTTGGCTAGGGTGTGCAGAGACAGGTCAGGGAAAATGTGTAGATTTTGGTAGGGTTCTTTGAGAGGTTTATTGTTAAAAGAAGCCCGTAGAACTTTCTCTTTGGTAGTGTAGTAGTGTAGGCGAAGGATGACATCTCTTGGGGTGCCAGCAGTGGAGTTGCGGGGGCGTGTAGCTCTATGTGCCCTGTCAATCAGCAGATCCTGTTCTGTCATTGGACCAAGGAGCTCTTTGAAGAGGGTAATCAGATATTTATTAAGTTCCGCTGAGGAAATATCCTCATGAATGCCTCTAATCCAAAGATTATTCCTGCGGGACCTGTCCTCCAGGTCCGCCAGTTTGCTCTCTAAGTCGGAGATTTGCTCTGCAAAGTTTTGTGAATAAGATAAAAGATTGTAGTTATCTGTTGTTAAATCTTCATGTTTTCTCTCCAGAATCTCTGTTCTTCCTCCCAGTGAGGAGATGTCTTGCTTTAGTTCACTAACTGATTGGCGAAGTTCTTGTCTAAGAGAGGCATAATGGGTGTCCATCTTATCGGTTAGAAGTTTAATGGATTCTAGGAAAGTGGATTGTGAGAGTGTAGATTTATCTTTACAGGATCTGTCTGTTTTGGTGTGTTCGGAGCTGAAGGCCGTGGAATCTCTCGAGTCTTCCCCTGAGAGATCTGGGTCGGATACATTCTTTCAATGGAAGTGGTCAGTGAGGGTCCTTTTAGGATTATCCTGGTGTTTTGGTTTTCTCTTTACTGATTGCGCCATGGTTAGGAAATTTGGCTTCGAGATCTTCTAGTTTTATTAGGATGTGTTGTTTCCTTGTTAGGGTTGAATACTGGGGGGGGGGGTGTTGGGTCGGCTCCCCTAAATCATGGGGTTCTAGCCCTCCATTACTCTCTAAGGTTTCCAATAAAAAGATGTTCCGGGTTGTCAGAGTCTGGTAGATAATGATGTGAGTGTAGCCTGTCTGGGTTGATCAGAGGTTAGTGAGGATCCCCCTCCTGGGGCAGAGCCACCTCTGGGCGAGTCCGGAAAAAGGAGTATGGATATGACCCGCAGATTTAAATGTTTATGGGGAAAGGGAGGAGAGGGATCCCTGTGGGACCGGTATGCAAATCTGTGAAAGAGGTTCTGAAAATCCAGGTTAAGGAGGCAAAAGGAATACTTGGCCTTCTGATAAAGGTAAAAAGGAGTCGGCTATATACACTGTAGTGTGCGTGTAGATTGCTCGTCTCTGACAAGCTGACTGATAGGGTGCTGCAACAGAGCTCACCCTAGCGGGATATAGGGAGTGGTAGAAACTCTGAGTGCTGTGGTGGAGCCTTATTTATTTGTCTTGTTAGGTCAATGTGCTTCACTGTATTGCCTTATGTTTGCTGAGGCAAACAGAGATTGCTTGGGCTAAGAGAGAGCTACCAGGTTGCCTCCAGGATCTCAAAACTTGGTGATATGTTTCACCTGGAACAGTATATGTAACCTTATGTACTGCCCTGACAGGCTAATCAGAGAGGTTATGCTGTATATATTTTAAATTTCACTGTGCAGTAGGGGTTTCTATTAGCATGTGTCTTAGATTTGATGCAACAGCATAGGGGCCATCTACTCTTATCACAAACAGTTTAAGTAAAATCCTAATTGCCCTCTTTATATTTTGTGATGTATAGAGGGAGGCCAAGTAACTGTGTACTGAGCAGTTGTTGTTTTTTTTTTAAATATGAGTAGTTGCCTGGTACAATGTGATGAGTGAATAAGGAGAACTTAGATTAAGTTTGTACCCTCCTCTGTGCTACTTTAGGTAGAAAGGCTTCTCTTAATTTACCTAAATTGGTGGTAGCAGAAAAATATATAATCTGAGGACTTCAAGGGCCCCTTTGGAGCTATGCATATATTAAATAGGGCAGGTCTCACCAGCAGCCAAGATTGCGGTGTTGCTCCTGAAGTGGATGAATTTGCAGGGTCCAGCCTGTATGCCGGACACACCAGATAGGAGCTAATCTCGGAAGGAGCCTGCAGGAGCAGGTCAGGTCTTTTGTGCCCCTATGTGCTGTGTAGGTTCCTTGCACCGGAGTTTGTGAGGCAGTCAGGCCTCCACAACAGGAGAGTGACTGAATATTTTTTTATTATTCCTATTATCGTCCTCGATCTTAGATGAGTTTTTCCTTTCCAGATTCTCCTCTGTTTAGCTTGTTCTAGTAATATGACCCTTCTGGACAAATCTTTCATCCAATTTACTGGCTTCTAAACTGTAGTCTCCATGATATGTAGAGTTTCTTCTAACCCTTTGATAATGTCCATAGGGGATGTTATTAATCAAAGACTTGAGGTGACCACATTTGGTATTAAGGAAACCATTTTTATCTGTTGGCTTTCTATGATTCCTAACCACATCTTTACCCTCTTCATCGTGATCCAGGAATTCTATATGATTCCTGGACCCTTTACTGACAAATTTCAAATTAACAGGGTTATTTTTTATATGTTTTCCCAAATAAACACTGTCTTGCCCTTCCATATAATTATAATGTTGTCAATGTGATGAGCTATGTGTTAACAATTTAATACACTGCAAGTAAATGTGGGAACAAATTAAAGAGGAGGGAAAAACTTGCAACACAATGTTCTTTTAAGGCGTTATACATAATAATGGTTTCAGGAGATGTAGTCATAATACAAAGAGAACATCATTAATAGTTGTGTCTTTGAAATAATTATCTTTAAAGAAAATTAAAAACTGAACTTTTAATTGTTATAACCTCCATAATGTGTAGAAAGTATGAAATGAAATATACAATATATACCTGTATATATTTGTAATTACCCTCAAACCTTTGTGCTAGCCAGTATATGAATGCTATTTAAAATAAGGTCTTTGTGAGATAGCCATCTGTTTTATATAGCAGTCAGATAAGGAGCTGTCCATGTAATTTTACTGATATCAGAGACACTTAGAGCACAAGCAGGCTACAGTGCATTTTGTTCAGAAGGGTCCTAAGCCTATTAGTGTTTAAATGTAACATTATTATTATTTTATGTTTTGAATTACATTGCATTATACTGGGGCAAAAGACTATTATTAAACTGAGTTGAAAATGTTAAACATCAAAATGGAATGTGCAAAACATTTATTTTCTTGAATCTTTTATATTAATAATTACGGGCATTTTGTTTTTTCTCTAAGAATTGTGCATAAATCTGGTGTAAAGCAATGCTCCAGGTTTGATGATAACAATATTGTGTCATTTTAATTATCATACGATTACAAATGTGTTACAAAACAATTTCAATGCAAAAATTACATTTGCCAGTAATTAACGTCCATATTTAAGTATAAAATTCCCCTTATACTGTTATTAAAGAAACTTGGTGATTTAAGGATACACAATTGTATATACTATATATATATATATGTATATATATATATATATATATATATATATATACACACAGTTGCAAGAAAAAGTATGTGAACCCTTTGGAATGATATGGATTTCTACACAAACTGGTCATAAAATGTGATCTGATCATCATCTAAGTCACAACAATAGACAATCACAGTCTGCTTAAACTAATAACACACAAAGAATGAAATGTTGCCATGTTTTTATTGAACACACCATGTAAACAATTCACAGTGAAGGTGGAAAAAGTATGTGAACCCTTGGATTTAATAACGGTTGAACCTCCTTTGGCAGCAATAACTTCAACAAAACGTTTCCTGTAGTTGCAGATCAGACGTGCACAACGGTCAGGAGTAATTCTTGACCATTTCTCTTTACAGAACTGTTTCAGTTCAGCAATATTCTTGGGATGTCTGGTGTGAATCGCTTTCTTGAGGTCATGCCACAGCATCTCAATCGGGTTGAGGTCAGGACTCTGACTGGGCCACTTCAGAAGGCGTATTTTCTTTTGTTTAAGCCATTCTGTTGTTGATTTACTTCTATGCTTTGGGTCATTGTCCTGTTGCAACACCCATCTTCTGTTGAGCTTCAGCTGGTAGACAGATGGCCTTATGTTCTCCTGCAAAATGTCTTGATAAACTTGGGAATTCATTTTTCCTTCGATGATAGCAATCAGTCCAGGCCCTAACGCAGCAAAGCAGCCCCAAACCATGATCCCCCACCACCATACTTCACATTTGGGATGAGGTTTTGATGTTGGTGTGCTGTGCCTCTTTTTCGCCACACATAGTGTTGTGTGTTTCTTCCAAACAACTCAACTTTGGTTTCATCTGTCCACAGAATATTTTGCCAGTACTGCTGTGGAACATCCAGGTGCTCTTGTGCAAACTGTAAACGTGCAGCAATGTTTTGTTTGGACAGCAGTGGCTTCCTCTGTGGTATCCTCCCATGAAATCCATTCTTGTTTAGTGTTTTATGTATTGTAGATTCGCTAACAGGGATGTTAGCATTTGCCAGTGACTTTTGTAAGTCTTTAGCTGACACTCTAGGATTCTTCTTCACCACATTGAGCAGTCTGCGCTGTGCTCTTGCAGTCATCTTTACAGGACGGCCACTTCTAGGGAGAATAGCAGCAGTGCTGAACTTTCTCCATTTATAGACAATTTGTCTTACTGTGGACTGATGAACAGCAAGGCTTTTGGAGATAAATACTTATAAACCTTTCCAGCTTTATGCAAGTCAACAATTCTTAATCGTAGGTCTTCTGAGAGCTCTTTTGTGCGAGGCATCATTCACATCAGGCAATGCTTCTTGTGAAAAGCAAACCCAGAACTGGTGTGTGTTTTTTATAGGGCAGGGCAGCTGTAACCAACACCTCCAATCTCATCTCATTGATTGGACTCCAGTTGGCTGACATCTCACTCCAATTAGCTCTTGGAGATGTCATTAGTCTAGGGGTTCACATACTTTTTCCACCTGCACTGTGAATGTTTACATGGTGTGTTCAATAAAAACATGGCAACATTTCATTCTCTGTGTGTTATTAGTTTAAGCAGACTGTGGCCTAGATTTAGAGTTCGGCGGTAGCCGTCAAAACCAGCGTTAGAGGCTCCTAACGCTGGTTTTGGCCGCCCGCTGGTATTTGGAGTCAGTCATTAAAGGGTCTAACGCTCACTTTTCAGCCGCGACTTTTCCATACCGCAGATCCCCCTACGCCATTTGCGTAGCCTATCTTTTCAATGGGATCTTTCTAACGCTGGTATTTAGAGTCGTTTCTGCAGTGAGCGTTAGAGCTCTAACGACAAGATTCCAGCCGCCTGAAAATAGCAGTAGTTAAGAGCTTTCTGGCTAACGCCGGTTTATAAAGCTCTTAACTACTGTACCCTAAAGTACACTAACACCCATAAACTACCTATGTACCCCTAAACCGAGCTCCCCCCACATCGCCGCCACTCGATTAAAATTTTTAACCCCTAATCTGCCGACCGCCACCTACGTTATACTTATGTACCCCTAATCTGCTGCCCCTAACACCGCCGACCCCTGTATTATATCTATTAACCCCTAACTTGCCCCCCACAACGTCGCCGCAAGCTACTTAAAATAATTAACCCCTAATCTTCCGACCGCAAATCGCCGCCACCTACGTTATCCCTATGTACCCCTAATCTGCTAGCCCTAACATCGCCGACCCCTATGTTATATTTATTAACCCCTAATCTGCCCCCCACAACGTCGCCGACACCTACCTACACTTATTAACCCCTAATCTGCCGAGCGGACCTGAGCGCTACTATAATAAAGTTATTAACCCCTAATCCGCCTCACTAACCCTATCATAAATAGTATTAACCCCTAATCTGCCCTCCCTAACATCGCCGACACCTACCTTCAATTATTAACCCCTAATCTGCCGACCGGAGCTCACCGCTATTCTAATAAATGTATTAACCCCTAAAGCTAAGTCTAACCCTAACACTAACACCCCCCTAAGTTAAATATAATTTTTATCTAACGAAATAAATTAACTCTTATTAAATAAATAATTCCTATTTAAAGCTAAATACTTACCTGTAAAATAAATCCTAATATAGCTACAATATAAATTATAATTATATTATAGCTATTTTAGGATTAATATTTATTTTACAGGCAACTTTGTAATTATTTTAACCAGGTACAATAGCTATTAAATAGTTAAGAACTATTTAATAGTTACCTAGTTAAAATAATTACCAATTTACCTGTAAAATAAATCCTAACCTAAGATATAATTAAACCTAACACTACCCTATCAATAAAATAATTAAATAAACTACCTACAATTACCTACAATTAACCTAACACTACACTATCAATAAATTAATTAAACACAATTGCTACAAATAAATAACATTAAATAAACTATCTAAAGTACAAAAAATAAAAAAGAACTAAGTTACAGAAAATAATAAAATATTTACAAACATAAGAAAAATATTACAACAATTTTAAACTAATTACACCTACTCTAAGCCCCCTAATAAAATAACAAAGCCCCCCAAAATAAAAAATTCCCTACCCTATTCTAAAATACAAATATTACAAGCTCTTTTACCTTACCGGCCCTGAACAGGGCCCTTTGCGGGGCATGCCCCAAGAATTTCAGCTCTTTTGCCTGTAAAAAAAAACATACAATACCCCCCCCCCAACATTACAACCCACCACCCACATACCCCTAATCTAACCCAAACCCCCCTTAAATTAACCTAACACTACCCCCCTGATGATCTTCCTACCTTGTCTTCACCATGCCAGGTTCACCGATCCGTCCTGGCTCCAAGATCTTCATCCAACCCAAGTGGGGGCTAGACATCCACTGAAGAAGTCCAGAAGAGGGTCCAAAGTCTTCCTCCTATCCGGCAAGAAGAGGACATCCGGACCGGCAAACATCTTCTCCAAGCGGCATCTTCTATCTTCTTCCATCCGATGACGACCGGCTCCATCTTGAAGACCTCCAGCGCGGATCCATCCTCTTCTTCCGACGACTAGACGACGAATGACGGTTCCTTTAAGGGACGTCATCCAAGATGGCGTCCCTCGAATTCCGATTGGCTGATAGGATTCTATCAGCCAATCGGAATTAAGGTAGGAATTTTCTGATTGGCTGATGGAATCAGCCAATCAGAATATAGTTCAATCCGATTGGCTGATCCAATCAGCCAATCAGATTGAGCTCGCATTCTATTGGCTGATCGGAACAGCCAATAGAATGCGAGCTCAATCTGATTGGCTGATTGGATCAGCCAATCGGATTGAACTATATTCTGATTGGCTGATTCCATCAGCCAATCAGAAAATTCCTACCTTAATTCCGATTGGCTGATAGAATCCTATCAGCCAATCGGAATTCGAGGGACGCCATCTTGGATGACGTCCCTTAAAGGAACCATCATTCGTCGTCTAGTCGTCGGAAGAAGAGGATGGATCCGCGCTGGAGGTCTTCAAGATGGAGCCGGTCGTCATCGGATGGAAGAAGATAGAAGATGCCGCTTGGAGAAGATGTTTGCCGGTCCGGATGTCCTCTTCTTGCCGGATAGGAGGAAGACTTTGGACCCTCTTCTGGACTTCTTCAGTGGATGTCTAGCCCCCACTTGGGTTGGATGAAGATCTTGGAGCCAGGACGGATCGGTGAACCTGGCATGGTGAAGACAAGGTAGGAAGATCATCAGGGGGGTAGTGTTAGGTTAATTTAAGGGGGGTTTGGGTTAGATTAGGGGTATGTGGGTGGTGGGTTGTAATGTTGGGGGGGGGGTATTGTATGTTTTTTTTTACAGGCAAAAGAGCTGAAATTCTTGGGGCATGCCCCGCAAAGGGCCCTGTTCAGGGCTGGTAAGGTAAAAGAGCTTGTAATATTTGTATTTTAGAATAGGGTAGGGAATTTTTTATTTTGGGGGGCTTTGTTATTTTATTAGGGGGCGTAGAGTAGGTGTAATTAGTTTAAAATTGTTGTAATATTTTTCTTATGTTTGTAAATATTTTATTATTTTCTGTAACTTAGTTCTTTTTTATTTTTTGTACTTTAGATAGTTTATTTAATGTTATTTATTTGTAGCAATTGTGTTTAATTAATTTATTGATAGTGTAGTGTTAGGTTAATTGTAGGTAATTGTAGGTAGTTTATTTAATTATTTTATTGATAGGGTAGTGTTAGGTTTAATTATATCTTAGGTTAGTATTTATTTTACAGGCAACTTGGTAATTATTTTAACTAGGTAACTATTAAATAGTTCTTAACTATTTAATAGCTATTGTACCTGGTTAAAATAATTACAAAGTTGCCTGTAAAATAAATATTAATCCTAAAATAGGTATAATATAATTATAATTTATATTGTAGCTATATTAGGATTTATTTTACAGGTAAGTATTTAGCTTTAAATAGGAATTATTTATTTAATAAGAGTTAATTTATTTCGTTAGATAAAAATTATATTTAACTTAGGGGGGTGTTAGTGTTAGGGTTAGACTTAGCTTTAGGGGTTAATACATTTATTAGAATAGCGGTGAGCTCCGGTCGGCAGATTAGGGGTTAATAATTGAAGGTAGGTGTCGGCGATGTTAGGGAGGGCAGATTAGGGGTTAATACTATTTATGATAGGGTTAGTGAGGCGGATTAGGGCTTAATAACTTTATTATAGTAGCGCTCAGGTCCGCTCGGCAGATTAGGGGTTAATAAGTGTAGGTAGGTGTCGGCGACGTTGTGGGGGGCAGATTAGGGGTTAATAAATATAACATAGGGGTCGGCGATGTTAGGGCAGCAGATTAGGGGTACATAGGGATAACGTAGGTGGCGGCGGTTTACGGAGCGGCAGATTAGGGGTTAAAAGTGTAATGCAGGGGTCAGCGATAGCGGGGGCGGCAGATTAGGGGTTAATAAGTGTAAGGTTAGGGGTGTTTAGACTCGGGGTACATGTTAGGGTGTTAGGTGCAGACTTAGGAGGTGTTTCCCCATAGGAAACAATGGGGCTGCGTTAGGAGCTGAACGCTGCTTTTTTGCAGGTGTTAGGTTTTTTTTCAGCTCAAACAGCCCCATTGTTTCCTATGGGAGAATCGTGCACGAGCACGTTTTTGATGCCGGCCGCGTCCGTAAGCAACTCTGGTATCGAGAGTTGCATTTGCGGTAAAAATGCTCTACGCTCCTTTTTTGGAGCCTAACGCAGCATTTGTTTGAACTCTCGATACCAGAGTTAAATTTATGGTGCGGCCAGAAAAAAACCCGCGGAGCGTTAACAGCCCTTTTACCGCCGAACTCTAAATCTAGGCCTGTGTTTGTCTATTGTTGTGACTTAGATGATGATCAGATCACATTTTATGACCAATTTGTGCAGAAATCCATATCATTCCAAATGGTTCACATATTTTTTCTTGCAACTGTATACACACACAGACGTTAATATTTACAATTATATATAAGATATATAATCCAATAGCTATATATAGTTAGTTGATTCCAAAATATTTAAATGTATTTCTGATTATTTTCAGCCATTAAACAGTAGTACACTGGTGGGAAATGCATATGAAATAAGCTCTCTTGGAGTGAGGTGTGTGAAATCATCATTGATGGTCCACTTAGTAATATACAGCAAGTACCTTATCAGAACTGCAAAACAGTGGCAGAAGTCACTGCTGTACCTCAGGACATACCTATAAAAATAATATAAATAGACATTATGATCTGTTTTAGATGTGGGAATTCCAGTACTCAGTATTAATTCTTGTAAAATAAAACAAATGTATGTCACTAAAATATTTTGTTTTAACCTCAATAAAATACAACATAAAAAAACATAAATTATGCTTACCTGATAATTTAATTTCCATCGAGGGGAGGAGAGTCCACAGCTTCATTCATTACTGTTGAAATTAAGAACCTGGCCACCAGGAGGAGGCAAAGATACCCCAGCCAAAGGCTTAAATACCTCCCCCACTTCCCTCATCCCCCAGTCATTCTGCCAAGGGAACAAGGAACAGTAGGAGAAATATCAGGGTACAAATGGTGCCAGAAGATAAATTAAATTTAGGTCCGCCCATTGGAGATACGGGCTGGAGCCGTGGACTGTCCTCCCCTCGATGGAAATGAAATTATCAGGTAAGCATAATTTATGTTTTCCATCTAAAGGGGAGGAGAGTCCACGGTTTCATTTATTACTGTTGGGAACATATACCCAAGCTCTAGAGGACACTGAATGAAACCGGGAGGGTAAAAGGCGTACCCTAATCTGAGGGCACCACAGCCTGCAAAACTTTTCTCATAAAAACAGCTTCCGCAGAAGCTAAAACGTGAAATTTGTAAAACTTTGTAAAAGTGTGTAAGGAAGACCAGGTAGTCGCCTTACAAATTTGCTCCATAGAGGCCTCATTCTTAAAGGCCCAAGACAAAGCCACAGTTCTAGTTGAATGAGCCATGATCCTCTGAGGAGGCGTATGTCCCACTGTCTCATATGCCAAGCGAATCAAGCTCCTCAACCAAAAAGACAAAGAAGTAGAAGAGGCCAGAAGAGGATTTCAATGGCACTGCCTTTCTTAATTCTTGTGACTACACCCTATATAGGTTACTGGTTTCTGTTTCATATAACCATTGGGTAGATGGTGCTGTGTATTGTATACATTACAGAAAAAACACATAGGCCCGAAGGCCGTGAAAGAATACACTTATAGCACTCTTGTAGTCCTCTTATGACACGCTATGTGTGTAATTTTGAAGATAGAGTACCAATGGTAAGGGGAGTACGCTTGAAATAATTAAAACATAACTTTTATTAGTACGCAAAAATACGGAGATAAAATAAAGGGATGTGCAATTAAAAACAAAAGCTACCTGGGGAGTGATAAATTATGTATCTTTTATCACTGCGGTGTCTGAATATAACACTCTTCAGTTGTTGTATAGATAGGGTGTATACAATTGAAATATAAAATATATTAACCCCTGCCTTTATTGAAATGATATTGATACTCAATGTTTCATATATTAACACTTGAGTTAATTGTTTAGAATAAACCATAAGTTCATTGCAGGGAAAGGTTATCTTGTTAATTGTTACACAGAATATCTTGAAATTCTATGATATTAGAATTGTATAGGGCACATAAATGAGGGCAAAACGTGCATCATAAGTTTGGCAGTCAGTGTGATTGGTGTATACTTATGTATTATTATTGGTGTGTTCCTAGTAACACAAGTTTAAATCTCAAATATTAGTTTGATGATCTTATGTATAGTAAACGATTGATTTTAAGCTATTTGCACTTCTTATAAAATACTTATCACATAAAGTTAGTATTTCACACTATATAGTGAATATAGATAAGTTTATTTCTGAGAAGATAGCTATAAATATAACCAAGCCAGATCATATGTCAGCAGAGTCTTATAAACAGCTTCAGGTTGTTCCATAAATTGTATTATAGTCAAAAAAGATCAACCTTTATATTATTATAAACCAGTATGTCTCTGGTATTGTGTTAAAATTCTCCCCTTGTAGAGAGAGTCTTAAATAATTTTGGTTGGCTAAATAGCATATATTGTATGATATATATGGAGCCCACTTGATTGCTGTATTATTGGATAGTATAGTTGTCACAGTGTATTATTTTTAAGCCGAAACTCCTGTCTGCTTCTGCACATTGAATGTGCAGTTTCCATATATATATATATATCTCACTGACTCATGCTTGGAATTAGCTAATATTAGTGTTAAACAATCGTTGCTAGATGAATCTCTTAAGTTGGTGCTTATGATTATATTGAGATTAAAGCAGTAAGTACTGTGGTCAATTAACAAAATAATAAATATAATACTATATTCTTGTTATTAACTCTGAGTTTGCAACCATTAAAGGTAACAGTTAATTAAATGTGCAACAGGTATAATTTTGTTGCAAACTCTCAGCTGTAAAATTTGCCTCTGTATGTCACAGCTAATCCGTTTGTTATACAGATTGTTGTCCACCCTCGTATTAGTCTTATATGTTAGTTTTCCCACCAGAGATTAAAAGTTGCTCTGTGTTGGGATTTCAAGTTATTTGGACTTCGCGGGTGTTTGCAATCAGCTGTATATATAAATCGACTGCTGTGTATTCAGCTATTAGCGTTGTCTATTGCGCCCATAGTACTGCATATCTTAAATAGTAAAAAACAGCATTTGGACTGCCTAAATGATCCCAGTTATGCTCCTCTTAGTGCCAATCTAAGTGATATATCATTATCAAGATATTGTATTAACAAAATTCTGTGGTGCCTAATAAGCGTCTAGTATTGCTACATAGTACTGTGGCTGTGATATGCCTGTGACTGCTACAGCAGAACAGAAATTAACAGCCTCTATTACCCCAGGTAACTAAGCCCTAACAAACACAGGAGCTCCCTGACTCCTCACCAGTTCCCTAACATGTTTCGCCGTATACCTGGCTTTCTCAAAGGGGAAATTCCAAGCATGAGTCAGTGAGATAGATATATATGGAAACTGCACACTCAGTGTGCAGAAGCAGACAGGAGTTTCTGCTTAAAAATAATACCCTGTGACAACTATACTATCCAATAATACAGCAATCAAGTGGGCTCCATATATATCATACAATATATGCTATTTAGCCAACCAAATTATTTAAGACTCTCTCTACAAGGGGAGAATTTTAACACAATACCAGAGATATAATAATATAAAGGTTGATCTTTTTTGACTATAATACAATTTATGGAACAACCTGA
This sequence comes from Bombina bombina, assembly GCF_027579735.1. Lineage (NCBI taxonomy): Eukaryota > Metazoa > Chordata > Amphibia > Anura > Bombinatoridae > Bombina > Bombina bombina. The sequence goes on along the minus strand of NC_069501.1, from coordinate 809,174,607 downwards.
AGCTGTTTATAAGACTCTGCTGACATATAATCTGGCTTGGTTATATTTATAGCTATCTTCTCAGAAATAAACTTATCTATATTCACTACATAGTGTGAAATACTAACTTTATGTGATAAGTATTTTATAAGAAGTGCAAATAGCTTAAAATCAATCGTTTACTATACATAAGATCATCAAACTAATATTTGAGATTTAAACTTGTGTTACTAGGAACACACCAATAATAATACATAAGTATACACCAATCACACTGACTGCCAAACTTATGATGCACGTTTTGCCCTCATTTATGTGCCCTATACAATTCTAATATCATAGAATTTCAAGATATTCTGTGTAACAATTAACAAGATAACCTTTCCCTGCAATGAACTTATGGTTTACTCTAAACAATTAACTCAAGTGTTAATATATGAAACATTGAGTATCAATATCATTTCCATAAAGGCAGGGGTTAATATATTTTATATTTCAATTGTATACACCCTATCTATACAACAACTGAAGAGTGTTATATTCAGACACCGCAGTGATAAAAGATACATAATTTATCACTCCCCAGGTAGCTTTTGTTTTTAATTGCACATCCCTTTATTTTATCTCCGTTTTTTTGCGTACTAATAAAAGTTATGTTTTAATTATTTCAAGCGTACTCCCCTTACCATTGGTACTCTATCTTCAAAATTACACACATAGTGTGTCATAAGTAGAAGAGGCCCTCTGCGCTTCATGGAATACACCACAAAAAGAGATGTAGACGGTCTAATATCCTTTGTAGCCTGAAGATAGAACTTTAAGACACAAACCAAATCCAGATTATGAAGTAACCTCTCCTTATAAAAAAAAAGGGTTAGGACACAAAGAAGGAACAACTATTTCCTGATGCTGTTACGATTAGACACCACTTTGGGAAGAAACCCCAAACCAGTGTGAATTACAGCCTTATCCGCATGAAAAAACAAATAAGGAGGCTCACATTGCAAGGCAGCCAGTACAGATACTCTGCATGCCGATGCAACGGCCAACAGGAAGAGAACCTTCCAGGACAGAATCTTAATGTCAATAGAATGCATAGGCTCAAACGGAACCCTCTGCAATACCCTAAGGACCAAGTTTAAGCTTTGTGGGGGAGCAGACTGTTTAAAGACAGGCCTAATTCTAAACAGAGTCTGAACAAAAGATTGGATGTCAGGGAGCTCAGAGAGTCTCCTATGCAACAAGACTGATAATGCTGAAATCTGTCCCTTTAAGGAACTGGCGGCAAGACCCTTCTTTAAACCTTCTTGGAGAAAGGACAGAATCCTGGATACCTTCACCTTATGCCAAGGGTATCCATGCTTCTCACACCAGGACAAGTAAGTCCTCCACACCTTATGGTAGATGCGACGAGCTTCCTTGTCTGAATTAGCGTCTCAATCACACTTTCAGAAAAGCCTCTCTTGGCCAAGACTAGACGTTCAATCTCCACACAGTCAGCCTCAAAGAATCGAGATTTTGATGTTGAAAAGGGCCCTGTTCCAGCAGATCCCTGCAACAGGGTAACCTCCACGGCGCAGAGGATGACATCCCCACCAGCTCCGCAAACCACGTCCTCCGCGGCCACGATAGAGCAATCAGAATGGCCAAAGCTCGCTCCTGTTTGATGCGTGCCACTACACGAGGTAGAAGGGGTAACTGTGAAAAAATGTTTGCTAGGCTGAACCCCCAAGGTACCACTAAGGCATCTATCAGCTCTGCCTGGGAATCCTTGGACCTCAACTCGTATCAGGGTAGCTTGCAATTGAGTCTGGACGCCGTGAGATCTATCTCCGGCGATACCCACCTGAGACAAATCTTTGCAAACACTTCGGGGTGAAGAGACCATTCCCCCAGATGGAAGGATTGCCTGCTGAGAAAGTCTGCTTCCCAGCTGTCCACACCTGGAATGTGAATCGCTCTGTGGGACTCCGCCCACTCCAAGATCCGAGACACCTCCCTCATGGCTAGGGAGCTTCTCGTACTCCCCTGATGGTTGATGTAAGCCACCGAGGTAATGTTGTCGGTCTGGAATCTGATGAAGCTGAACGACGCCAGAAGAGGCCATGCCTTCAGAGCATTGTAGATTGCTTGGAGTTCCAGAATATTTATCGGAAGGAGACACTCCTCCCGGGACCATTTTCCTTGTGCCATCCTGGCACCTCAATCAGCTCCCCATCCAACCAGACTCGCGTCCATGGTCACAATCTCCTAGGACAGTCTCATGAAGGATGTCCCCATGGACAGTTGCAACAAACGGATCCACCAAGAGAGGGAGATCTGATTCCGAGCATCCATGGATATCTGCTATGATAGATCTGAATGATTGCCGTTACACTGCTTCAACATGCACAATTGAAGAGGTCTGAGATGGAACTTGGCGAATGGAATGATGTCTATGCTGGAAACCATGAGTCCGATCACCTCCATACACTGAGCCACCGAGGGGCTTGAGGAGAACTGAAGGGCAAGACAAGAGGACACAATCTTCTGGCGTCAATGGTCTGTGAGAAATATTTTCGTGGACATAGTGTCTATTATCGTGCCCAGGAACTCCACCCTGTTGCTGGGAACCAGGGAACTCTTTCCTGAGTTTATCTTCCAACCATGAGATTGGAGTAAAAGAAGAAGAGTCTTTGAATGATCCTCTGCGAGGCTGAACGACGACGTCTGGACTAGGATGTCGTCCAGATAGGGCGCCAGAGCAATGCCTCTGGCTATGGCCACTGCAAGTAGTGACCCCAGAACCTTCATGAAGTCTCTCTGGGCCGTCGCCAGACCAAAGGGAAGGGCCCCAAACTGGACGTTTTGGTGCAGAAACGCAAATCTTAGGAACTTGAAGTGGTCCCTGTGGATTGGCACATGAAAGTAAGCGTCCTTCAAGTTTATAGTTGTCATGAACTGTCCCTCTTGACCTAGGGGCAGAATAGATTGTTTCCATTTTGAACGATGGAACACTCAGAGACTTGTTTAAACACTTTAGGTCCAGAATCAGGCAGAACGTGCCCTCCTTCCTTGGAACCACAAAAAGATTTAAATAGCACTCTCAATACCTTTCTGCTAGGGGTACTGGTACGATAATGCCGAGAGAGGAGAGATCCCTCACACATTCTAGAAAGGCCTCTCTCTTTTCTGGTCTTGAAGACAGATTTGACAGGAGGAATCTGCCCCTGGGCGGATGGGACCTGAACCCTATCCTGTAACCCTGGATGACAAACTCCAGAACCCAAGTGTCCTGAACGTCCTGTAACCAGGCTTCTGAGAAGAGAGATAATCTGCCCCCTACTTGGTCCAGAGACCGGTCGGGGGCCGTCCCTTCATGCCAATTTTGTCTCGGCTGGCTTCTTGCTCTGCTTAGACTTGATCCAAGAATGAGCCGGCTTCCAAGTTCCCTTGGATTGTTACGTCTTTGCGGCGGGCTGCTGGTGCTGGGCCTTGTCCCTACAAAAGGGACAAAAAGTAGATCTTTTAGGCTTATCCTTCTTATCCTGCGGTAGGAATGCTCCCTTGTCTCCCATAACCGTGGATATGATCGAATCAAATCCTGGACCGAACAGAATCTTTCCTTGAGAAGGCAGGACTTAGAGGTTATGTCCACAGACCAAGACTTTAGCCACAGAGCCCTGCAAGCTAAAACGGAAAAACTTGACACCTTAGCGTTCAGGCGAATAATTTGCATATTGGCATCACAAATGAAAGAATTGGCGATTTTCAGCACCTTAATCTTATCCTGTATTTCGTCAATGGAAGTTTCCCCCTCAACCATTTCACACAGGGATTCACACCAATAGGTTGCCGCTCCGGCAACCGCGGCTACGGCCGCTGCCAGCTAGAAAACAAACCCTGTGTGTTGAAACATCTTCCTTAACATGTTTTTCCAACTTTTTATCCATGGGCTGTTTAATCAACAAACTATCCTCGAGGGGAATAGTTGTCCGCTTTGCGAACGTGGAGATAGCACCATCCACCTTAGGGACAGTACCCCACAGCTCAAGCTGAGAGTCCAGAACGGGGAACAGTTTGTTAAAGGAAGAAGAAGGGGAAAAGGAAGAACCTAATCGCTCCCATTCTGTCTTAATAATATTAGCCATCTTAACAGAAACCGGGAAGGCCTGAGGCACCACCCTGTCCTTATAAACCTTATCAAGCCTAAAAATTGCAGGTTCCTCTGGAAGCTTCAGTTCCGGAACCTCCAGAGTAGCAAGCACTTACTTCAGCAAAAAGCGCAAATTCTCTATCCTAAACCTGAGGTTTAGATGACACGGACTCCGACCCAGAAGGGGCCTCCTCCAAAGAGTAGGGGTGGGCCCTGGGTCGGGCCGCCTTGATACGCCCTACGTTTGCGCTAAGCAGAACCTGGCAAGGCATGGATCATTTTCGATACCGCCATTTGCAGATGATCTGCAGAAGCTGACAGCCAACGAATCTCTCCCGCAGGAGTAATGGTTGGACCCTGGGGTGCTGCATGTGCAATTGGAGATGAATGCAGGGAACGCACCTCATGGGACGGGGAACCCTTAGAGGTGGACGGCTCAGTAGTACTAGACATCAATTTACCTTTAGAAGTCGTAATTTTATTAAGGCATGTTGAACATAGTTGAGCAGGCTGTTCTACCAGAACCTCCATTGCAATAAACACAGGACTGAGACCTTGTTAAATAGGGTCAGAGTCCTCCATAGACCTTGTTAAACACGTCAGAGTCCTCCATAGATTGCGCTGTTATTACGGACTAGATTAACTTAATAAATAGGCACCTAAATACCTCCAATGGCTGGGGCACTCACTACCTCTTGTGACCCAGACTACAGAAACCGCTTTGTCTCCTGCACCGCAGATCAACAGAGGAAGAGAGATAGCCACACCCGGTCACATGGAATGCCTGGCAGGACTACCCCAAGGAGAAAACGCGCCAAAAAATGGCCGCGCAATACTTCTGTAAGTCACCTGAAGTTCCACACATTGCCAGAGCCTCATCTCGCACATAATGCAGCAATGACACAATAAACAATATCATGTATAACCCCCGTTCAATAATCCCCTTTCCAGGAAAATTAACCCTTGATTCCTTAACGATAAAAGGCGACACACTGTGACCCTGTCTTCCATGTTATCATTATGTAATAAAATGAAACAATCTAACCAGAATCTACGCCGTGGAACAGGAACACGGCCCTTCAAGTGTGACAGGTTAGTAGCCTCGCTCCTGACATGGACTTGAGTGAAAAAAGCAGGCAGCGAAACTCGTCAACGCTGATTGCTTGTGGAGCTGTTAATATGAGTCGGGATGGTTTCGCAGAAAGACTCTCCCTGCATCTCCGGACTCTAACTTTCACACAGGCTCTCACTTAGAGGCTGACAGGACTACTTAAAACTCCAGTTCCATTCCGAAGAGTACTACCCTCAAAAAGAGACTACTCTGATCTTCGGCACTTCTCTGTGGTCCACCTGTGACGAAAGGCAAAGAATGACTGGGGGATAAGGGAAGTGGGGGAGTGGCTGGGGTGTCTTTGCTTCCTCCTGGAGGCCAGGTTCTTAATTCCCAACAGTAATGAATTAAGCCGTGGACTCTCCTCCCCTTTAGATGGAAATGCACTTTTAAACTATTAAGCAGATACAAGTACACCAATAAAATACAGTAGTTGGGATGTTAATTTATGATTTTAGTTTTAAAATGGTTTATTATAAAGTTATGCAGATAATACGAAAGTGTTACAGGGCCATTAAATTGAGTAGAATCACATAATCAACAAGTGCATAATAAAAACACAATGCAATAGTACTCTGAATTTTAAATGAGCACATTTTTTCGGAAAATTTTCAAAAATGATTTCAGTTTGTCGGCCGCCATCTATGATGTGAAAGCCATCAGCCAATCACAGACTGATATGATTGTGAACTGATACACTGTGAACTTTTGCACATGCTAAGTAGTAGCTGTGCCTCATATATGCATATAAAAAGACTGAGCACAATTTGAAAATTAAAGTAAATTGTAAAGTCTCTTAAAGCTGCATGCTCTATCTGAGTCATGAACATTTAATTTTGACTTTAGTGTAGCTTTAATTGCACACATCATAAATTAATATAATGGGTTCCATTTATGCAAATGCACTTTCAGAGCCTTAAGTGCCACAAGACCTATGAGGCAATAATAAATGCAGGTAGCAGATCCTGCTTCACTCTATTCTTCAATAAAGGGACTTCAAAAATGCACACACTGTAAATCGATAAAGCACAGTTATGAGTTTTTCTCCTTTCAAACAATGGAACTGTATCAAGCTTGACAAAATGTATATTCTCACTACATAGAATGGGTTTACTGTCCCGGATAATGGCATTAACAATCAATTTGGACTTTTTAAAAAAATATTTATATATTTATTTTTACCCTTTCACCCATAAGGACGTATCGTACCGCACAACGTATATATACGTCTGAGCTTTGGGAAGCTCCAGCAGTATCGGCTGTTAAGTTACACCTGAGAGCTGGAGTTACACCTGAGTTCCTGGCACCTGCCCGCATCTGGGACCGAAGCGTGATCGGTGCTCTGGTTCCATATGAGGACAGATGCCAGATTGTTACATATAGTGACATTGTGTCCCTGTGTGCAATGATCATCTGCTGGTGCCGGTGGGAGGTGTGTAAGGGAATCCGGGAGGTGGGTAGGCGGATCAGCAGCAGAGGGAGTGGGAGGGCCCAACACTACAAAAATAAAGAGAGGGAGGGAAGGCATGCTATGGAAAAAAGGTGAGGTGTGGGGAATCCCTAGCTGGTGATCGCGTGAGGGGGGGACCACTATACTACAGAAAAATATTCAAATAAGAAAAAAAAAAAAAAACACATAAAAAAGGGTTTTATAGGTACTAGCAGACAACTGCCAGTACCTAAGATGGCGGCACTAGTTAGAGAGCTGTTTGGGAGGGATAAGGGAGGTTGGAGGGATAGGGGACTCCAAAACTGCAGAAGATATTACAACGTACAAAAAACTAAATTTATGCTTACCTGATAAATTTATTTATTTCTAGACACGGTGAGTCCACGGAAACATCAATCACTGTTTGGAATATCACTCCTGGCCAGCAGAAGGAGGCAAAGAGCACCACAGCAAAGCTGTTAAGTATCCCTTCCCACAATCTCCAGTCATTCGACCGTAAGAAAATGGAGAAAAAGGAAATAACACAAGGTGTAGAGGTGCCTGAGGTTTAGATTTAAAAAAACTGTCTGAAAATAAGGGTGTGCTGTGGACTCACAGTATCTAGAAATAAATTCTTTCTTAAGGCACGGTGAGTCCACGGAATCATCAATTACTGTTGGGAATCAATACCCAAGCTAGAGGACACAGATGATTAGGGAGGGACAAGACAGGTAACCTAAACAGAAGGCACTACCGATTGAAGAACCTTTCTCCCAAAGAACCTCAGAAGAACCTCAGAAGAACCTCAGCCGAGGCAAAAATATCAAATTTGAAAAATTTGGACAGGGTATGCAGAGAAGACCAAGTTGCAGCCTTGCAAAACCTTTCCAGAGAAGCTTCATTTTTGAAAACCCAAAAGAAAGAGACAGCCTAGCGGAATAAGCTGTAATTCTCTCAGGAGACTGCTGCCCAGCAGTCTCATAAGCAAAAGCAATTATACTACTCAACCAGAGAGAAAGAGAAGTAGTAGAAGCTTTCTGAGCTTTACGTTTCCCAGAGAAACAAACAAACAGAACAGAAGACTGGCGAAAATCCTTAGTCGCCTGAAAAGAAAATCTTTAAAGCATGAACAACCTCTAAGTTGTGCAACAAACATTCTTCAGAAAAGAAGAACTATGACAATAGAAGGAACAACAATTTCATGATTAAAATTTCTTTCCGAAACCACTTTAGGAAGGAAACTAACTTAGTACAAAGAACCGCCTCATCGGCATGAAAGATAAGATAAGAAGAATCACACTGCAAAGCCTAGAGTTTCGACACTCTCCGAGCAGAAGAAGTAGCAATAAGAAACAAAACATTCCAAGATAACAACTTAATATCTTTGGAATGCAATGGCTCAAACTGAGCTTGCTGTCAAACTTTAAGAACAAAGTTAATGCTCCCTGGAGGAGCAACAGATTTAAACACAGGCTTAATACTGACCAAGGCCTGACAAAAGATTGCATATCTGGCACGTCCGCCAGATGCTTATGAAGCAAAAAACTTAAATAATGCTTACCTGATCATTTTCTTTTTTTCAGACTGGGAGAGTCCACAGCTGCATTCATTACTTTTGGGAATTCAGAACCTGGCCACCAGGAGGAGGCAAAGACACCCCAGCCAAAGGCTTAAATACCTCCACTTCCCTCATTCCCCAGTCATTCTGCCAAGGGAACAAGGAACAGTAGGATAAATATCAGGGTGAAAAAGGTGCCAGAAAAATAAATAAAAAAAATTACAGCCGCCCCATACAAAAACACGTGCAGGGAGCTGTGGACTCTCCCCATCTGAAGAAAAGAAAATGACCAGGAAAGCATAATTTAAGTTTTTCTTCATAAACGGGGACAGTCCACAGCTGCATTCCTTCTTTTTGGGAAAACAATACCCAAGCTATAGAGGACACTGAATGCAAAACGGGCGAGTACAAAAAGCGGCCCATTCTGAGGGCACCACAACCTGAAAACACCCATACTCCCGACAAGAAAACTGCTTCACTAGAAGCCGAAGGGACAAAAAGAAACAGCCCAAGTAACTGCCCAACAGTTAGAACCAGTAAGGCCTTTGCTAGAGACCGCACAGGTCATTAGACTCGACCGGACGAAAAGCCCCTGAGGAAACAAAGTTCCACAGGCAATCAGCCCGCAAAACAAACTCACCCCCACCCAAAGTAAGGGGAACATCCACATTTCCCCAGAAGGGAAGAACAAGGACTCAGATATGAGACTAGGGTGAAAGAAACGCCAAAGGTAACTCCAAAAGAGTAAACCAGGATGAAACAAGGCAAAACCAATGAAAAACCCTACAGGATTAATTAATGCCCTGAGCCTGAAAGGGAGAAGGAAAACCCCTCCCCTACGCAGAGTGCCAACTCGCACCCAGGAAGACAGACTGTCCCCGGAAGCCTATGAAACAGTATCAAAATATCTGATATACTCCTCCAAAGCCACAGGCGTCCTGCAGCAACGGAGTAGTTAGCGGCCCAAGATGCCAACCCTAGGCATTAAACTGCACAGGAGCTTCCTCAAAGAAGAAGGACTCCAAGAGTGCAGAACAACTCCTTCCCAAAAGGACCGGAAAGAAAAGACCAGAACCTGGAAAAACAGTAGAGAAACTACTTGCCGAGAAGGATCTACCGCAAAGCCTCCCCTTAAGGAAGGCTCACAATATCAAACTATAATACGCGGCCAAAGATCAATAGATCTGACAGATCCCTGATCCTTGCTCCGGGCAACGGACCCAGCACAAAAAGTGACTGATAATGCCCAAAAGGACAAAGGAATACAATTCCCCTATCTGCAAGACTTCCAGGAAGGAAAAAAGGAGGTAACCAGCCCCCTCAAAAAAAGCTTGGGTCCAGGACCCAGACGCAGCCCCCTTCCTGAAGACTAAGGGTATTCCCAAAGAGAGACCCTCCACTGAAAAGTGCAGGGATGGCATGTCACAACAAATTCATCCCTTCACTCTGACATCCTGGAGGCAAGGCAGGGGGGACAAGCCCACTGAACAGAGGAAGAAAAGTACCTCCCATCATCAGGTGGATACTAAGGATAAATATGCCTAAGGCGAGGGTATTTGCAGGACCAACATAATGAAATTACGGCCACAGCTGTATTAGAACTTTTGACCCTCAGGTTTCAAGGAAGCATAGACTGCCACTAAGCCATGGTGGAACGAAAACAGGAGGGAAAACCAGCACAGCACACAACTCAACAGGTCAAGTATCGAACATCCGGCCACTACAGCCGGTCCAGTAGAAGACTAATTCTCAAGAAGAGAAAATATGCACCGGTAGGAACTGAAGATGCTGAGGAACCGGGAACAGGACCGTCCCGAACCGCCCTAAGGGATCTGGTACAGAACTCCAAAAAGTCCAGTCAAAGACAAGGACCAGGACAAATAAACCCAGACACCCAGAACTCGGAGCCGGCTAACAAACGTACTACCCCCTGAGGAACCACTGGGTTACCCCTCTGGAGCAGACTTCGCACCTCAGGCAATGCATCACAGTTATATTCAAGGAACCTTGGACACTGAACTCCCACGTAAGAGTCCCAGACACAGAGTGCTTAAGACACCCACAACTGGAAACAACTCCCAAATTAAAAAAGGGTGCTAGGCAATGGTGAAGGCCACACAGCCACTCTCATTGACCCTAAGGCACTCGGGACAACAGCATGAAGTCCAAAGACTAAGGGAACGTCAAGAGAACAGAGCTCAACCCCAGATATTCTGGATTGAAAATAGGACTATAGTCTCCAAGATCCTCTCAGGATCCTTCTCCTGGAAGTCCCTACAGTTCGAGGAATAACGAATGAACTAACATTCTAACCCCAGACGGGTAAAAACCCAAAAACGGGGAAACACCCTAATCTGCAAACTCCAAAAATATGTGAGCAGATGGAATCCTGGAAGTAGAAAAACCCAAAGGTCCTACTTCCTGAAACAGCTTACCAAAGGCCAACCCCAAGGAAAGGAGACAGAAAAGGGCCCAATCAGCCTCAACTCAAGGGAATAAATACTGTCATCAAGGAAAACAGATCCAAAAGGACAACTGGACCCTTACCAACACATAAGAACAGGACAGCGAGGACTGAGTGCAATCCTACGGTCGCCTGCAAATCACAATTTAGGCGAGGCCACCCTGATGCTCCTTCTTAAAAGGAGAGAAAAGAACCAGCCTGCCGTCTGGGTACGAAAGGCCTCCTCTCCATATGTAGCCCTGCATGGGCAGAGCCTAAAAAATATATTGAAGCTTATGGAAGTTCCACTTCACGAAAACTCTAGCAAAACGAAATAGCATAATTCAATCTGAAGAGAACCCAAAGAGAAACTAACTCCTCATCCGAGTGAGAAACTCACCATCCAACCAGGCAGCCAGTTACACCAGCACCACCTGGATGATATAAGCCGTAAGGAACAGAGTTTAGCGCCCGACCAGGGCCAGCTTGCTACATAGGGCATTCAAAACTGACCCAGGCCACAGAAAAATCAAGATCCCATAGGATCGACAAAACTAAGGACATAACAATGTACTGAAACCTTAACATGTGACTTCCGCGAAAGTGCTCAAGCGACCACAAAATCGCCAGTATCAAATTCCAGAGAATTTCCAACAGAAAAAATATAACAGACATGAGCTTCCAAAAGAAATAAAATACATCCTAACCGGATCAAAGAAAAAGAAGGCAGCACCCGCAGGTGAACGCCCAAGAAGAATGGGTACACTAACAAGACCAGCCAATCAGAGACCCCATTCCTTCAAAGCTCAGAACTGGAATAATATACCCCAAAAAAAAGGAAATTGGAGACGATAAGGAGATTAACTGCATCCCTCCACGTCTATCCCAGCTTGCTGTCTGGAACAGAAGACTGCGGATCCCCCAACCTATTAGGACTTGGATCCTAAAGCACCGCCAAAACATGCCGCAGCAGGACACGAAGGTACGCCAGTCTATAATGAAAAGCAAGACTTGCCTCCACTGGGGCAAGTGACGACCCCGGCCCTGAGGGTTAGACCCCTGAAGCTTCAGAGGAAACCGCTTCCCCAGATGGCTGACCTGACCCAGACAATCCCACGACTGACGAGCCATGGTTAGCACAGACAGTATCTCAGCAACACTTCTCTCTCTGGAAGATGTAAATGCGCCAACACCATAAATATGGCCATGCAGAACCATGCAGTAACCTCTGGATGAAAGAAGCCACCTTCCGGAGAAGGGGTAACCGCATTAGGGACACCTGCTTGCTTAGCCAAGGAAGGTTCTAGGGGACGCAACTCACAGGATATGGGATACCCAGGGGCGGATGGATCGGCGTACTCTAAGTTCCCTGTTCCGGGAGAAGAGAGCACTCTAAAGCGGCATTCGGAACATAACTGATGGGCATGGATTACCCGGGCCATTTCATACTCTTTGCAAGAAGTAGAATCTAAATCAGATTTAGAATCCTCCATAACTTGGTGATAGATAATTATGGATAGAAAAAAATAAAAATGGCACCTTACACCTCCCCAATGGCTGGGGCACTCACCACCTCCTGTGACCCAGACAACTAGCGAACAGATTCTCTCTGTCGCCACATGATCAGAAATACGGAAGTGGAGAACAGAACGTGACCACGCCTAGTCACAAGGTACACCGTGCAGGCCAGAAAAAAGCACACCAAGGCCACCAGGGCCATGCTTCCTGACAAAAAGGCTGTTATGTTCCGATATAGCCACAAGCCCAATTTTCGCTACACATTAGAAGACAGAATAACATAACAAACATGATAAAAGTCCCCCGTGTTCAATAACCCCCCTCAGGAGATATTAACCCATGATTCCATAAAGATAAAGGAGTCCCACTGAGACCCTGACTTCTTCGTTTACATTTCATTGACATCATCGAAGTAAAATGAAACGATTTTACCGGAATCTATGCCGTGGAACAGGAACATGGCCCTTCAAGTGTGACAGACAGTAGCTTCGGTTTTGACATGGAATTGGGAGAAGAAAGCAGGCAGGGAAATTTGTCAACGCTGATTGCTAAGGAGCTGTTAAAATGAGTCGGGCTGGTTTCGCAGAACAACTCCCCCTGCATCTCCCGACTCTAACATTCATTTTTGCTCTCACTGAGAGGCTGACATGATTACTTAAAACTCCAGTCCCATTTCGAAGAGTACTACCCTCCATAAGAGACTATCTTAAATATTCCGACACTTCTCTGCCAACCTCCAGTGACGAAAGGCAAAGAATGACTGGGGGATGAGGGAAGTGGTGGAGGTATTTAAGCCTTTGGCTGGGGTGTCTTTGCCTCCTCCTGATGGCCAGGTTCTGAATTCCCAAAAGTAATGAATGCAGCTGTGGACTCTCCCAGTTTATGAAGAAAAAGATAATGCAGAAATCTGACCCTTCAGAGAACTGACTGAAAAAACCTTTCTCAGGCCTTCCTGTAGAAAGGACAACATTCTAAGAATCCTGACCCTACTCCAAGAGTAGCCCTTGGATTCACACCAATAAAGATATTTATGCCATATCTTATGGTAAAAGCCTGAATCATGGTTTCAATGACCGACTCAGAAAAATCACGCTTAGACAAAACTAAGCGTTCAATCTCTAAGCAGTAAGCTTTAGGGAAACAAAATTTGGATGGAAGAAGGGACCCTGAATCAGAAGGTCCTTCCTCAGAGGAAGTCTCCAAGGTAGAAGAGATGGCATCTCCACTAGGTCTGCATACTAGATCCTGTGAGGCTATGCAGACACTATTAGAATTACAGATGCTCTTCTCCTGTTTGATACGAGCAATGTTCCCTCAGAATGAAAAATCAGTCTGCTCAGGAAATCCACATCCCAGTTGTTTCCTGGAATGTGGATGGCAGATAGACAACAGTTGTGAGCTTCCACCCACTGAACAATCCAAGTCACCTCCTACATGGCTAAGGAACTCCGAGTTCCTCCCTAGTGGTTGATGTAAACCATTGAGGTAAAATAGTCCGATTGGACCAGGCTAAGGACGACTGAGGCCAAGTCATCAAAGCATTGAAAATTACTCTCAACTTCTAAATGTTTAAGAGGAGAGCAGACACTTCCGAGTCCATAATCCCCGCGTCTTTATCAAGACCCAGACTGCTTCCCAGCCCAGCAGGGAGGTGTCTGTGGTCACATCACCCAGGGATGTCTCTAGAAGCACGCACCCAAGACAAATACTTCCTGAAACGTTTTATAAAACACAATAAAGGGATGTCCATGGTTAACCCTCAGACCAATTTCCTCTATACATAGAATAACTGAAATGTGAAGGTAAAAATAACTACAGCTAGGTCCAATCTCCCAACCTTCAGGTTGCAAAATGGCTATATACTGAACCACAGGAGCCTTGCTGTTGAACGGACAGAAGAATGCAGAGAAAGGAAAAGGAATAAATCCTAGATTATCTGAACTCTGTTAAAAATCTTCTCCTTGATAGAGAATCTATTAAGGTCCCCAAATAATCACCCTTGTAGATAGAACAAGGGAACTCTTCTCCAGATTAATTTCACATTCATGGGAAAGTAGATTAGACAAGATCTCTAGAAAGAGAGTTTGCTCGATGTAAAGATGACACCTGAACCATATATTGTCCAGAAAAACACCCTTGCAATACCCTAAGACCTAAAGGTCTGTCTAGGATGACGAAAACTCAGAAACTTGAGAAGATCCCAAATCAAAGGACCAATAAAACCTTCAAGTCTATGTTCGATATGAACAGGCCCTCTTAAAACAAAGGAGAAAGAATACTACTTTGAAGGGCAGAATCTGAGTTATTAGAGGTAATTACTTAGATCCTGTTCCCAAACTGGGACTGGAACTATCACTCCTAGAGAGGAAGATCCTGAACCCCATTCAAGGAATGCCTCTCATCATATATGGATTGCAAATACTCTAGGAGAGGAATCTGCCCCTGGAAGGAAATCTTAGATTGGACTCCCAAAAGGCATGACTGACCCTGCAAAAAGAGGAAAAATAAACTTTCTTTTAGTCTTACTCTCTTGACGCGAGGTAGGAAAACCCTTAAAGTCAGAGGATAATTCTGCTAGACCAAGCCCAAACAAGGTCTCATCCTTAAAAGGAGACGCCCAAAGCGTCAAGCATTGAACCTGCAACTGCATAACTATAAAGCCTAGGTTGTACCACTAAACCACAGGTAGGTTTATCAGCTGACCGAGAATTCAGTCACAATGCTCTTAACCATGGATCCGTAAAGAATCAGATAAAAACTCTCTGAGCCGTAGTAGAAAAGCTCCCTTCTACTAGGGCACCATGCATTTTTAATGGAGTCAACAACAGGAAAATGCATTAAAGGACGGTAGGCAGGGAGAAAGGTATCCCTAGCACTCCTACACCTGTTAAAATTTCCATAGCATGTCTCAAAACATTTCCGCAAAGGAAGGATCATAGAAATGATCAAGTTTACAAAACTTCCAAGGGTTGACAACGACATGGATATCGATGTCGTCCAAATGGCTAAAACCTCCTTTAACAGTACACGAGGTGTGCAAGCATACATCTGAAGAAGATGACTTCAGCATCAGATGAAGGAATTATACTGTCCACATATAAGATTTCACTCTCAGAAACTACCTGCGAATCTTCCTCACCAGGCTTAGGAGAGAGAAGCACCTGCGTAGCAGAAACCATACTATCTGAACTTTAAACGTCCTCTTGCATTTTCCCTGTAAGTAAGGAGAAAAAAAGATAAAGCCACAGATACCGCCGAGGACACCTGAGTTGCAAAATTTGTAGGCAAATACACTCCTCCAGGAGATAATAAGTAACCGCAGGGCACTGCATGTGACGCCATATAGGCTTGGGACATATAAGGAGAAAGCTGTGGCACTGCCTAAACAGTATCATCCTAGGAGACAATGGCTCAGAGGCAATGCTCTATCTCTAACTCAGGAGATCCAGCGAGGAACAACACATATAATTCCATATTTAAAGACAATATTTAGTGTCTGAGAACCAAACAGAATTTATTGGAAAAGAAAATCTGAGAGGACATGATGAATTCACCATATAATATTCTAAATTACAAGTACATAAAACTCAGAGAGCAACAATCTATCTGTACATGCAATAGCTATAGCTAAACATGCAGCACAGAAGAAAAAAATAGATCTTAAAAAATATTTTGCTAATATGAGGGAGAATATGCTTAGCAAAAACAATAGAAATCAAAGGACAAAAATCATTTGTTTCATGGGAAAGAAGATTGGTCCAAGGAACATAAGCCCCAATAACTTAAATTTAATATTTTAAAATTTAACAAAAAAAACCTGTCACTTTAAATTCACAGAGTAAGGGAAACCATAGCAACACCCTAGTTATGTATAGGGGAGAAAAGGCTTATTAAATACATTATATATGAGACTAATTTATTACAAGGAATATAAGACGTATTCCACATTATGAGACAGAAACGTCTTGAACCATCTTCTCACAGAGCCAAACTGAATAATTATATACTCTGTTCTCCACTGGAGTAGACTAAATATGTGGGGTCACATGACCGGATCCGGACCGGATCGGTGAAGAAGGAGGCACGGCAGCAGCATGGAAATTAAGTGCAACAATTATTGACATTGCACTTAAATCTTCCAGCAGAACGCCACCATCAAGGTCCCCCTTACAGTTCAAAAAGGCACTGAAACATCAATGTAAAATTCCTTGCCCCAAAATCACTTAACACTCAGCGCAATTATAGCGCACAGATGCAGTGTAATAACAATGCTCTCAATGGCGCCTCTGCTAGGAAACCTTGTACAGAGTGAGTGACCCATACAAATGCACAGTCAAATAAACAGCGCACAACTTTCAAATACTGTGCCTGTACTTAAAAAGCTACAGAAGTTCAACAGAGCACAGTCATAAGAAAAAACCTTAGAGGAATCAAGTCATTAACCCCTTAGGAGCCTCTAAATATTATACATCAGCCCCAAAAAAGCAGGGGAATCTATATTAACCCCTAGTCTCCTGTCACTTTAAGTGCCTGCATCCTGCCAAAAATATAATTCTAAAGGATATTTAAGTCCCACATAATGTTGCAGAGAGGATCTTAACCCTTTTAGTGCCAGTCTCCTAGCCCCAGAAGACACAAAGGCACTTACCTGCATCTAGCCGCCCGGCAGGAGGACGGCCTACACAGCATGAGAGAAAGCCACTCCTCACAGAGACCTGTAGAAAAAGAAAGATCACAGCAAACCTACTCTGGCTTTCTATACTAGGGCAGCAAATATGTTAGGAAAACGCAGCAAGGCCCACCTTACAAGTTCCTAACTGCTTTAAAGCCACCACTGCCCTACTGAAGAGACTAACGTGGAGTAGAGCTAGACCCAGTCTTGAGAGGAAGTTCAGAGTAAACCTACTCTGGCATTCAAAATAATAAAATCTTAATTGAAGTGAAATAAATCCATCTTCTTCAGACACCAAAACTTCACCTCCTCCTTTCACCGAAGGCAAAACGAATGACTGGGGATTGGGGGAAGGGAAGTGATACTTAACAGCTTTGCTGTGGTGCTCTTTCCCTCCTCCATGTTGGCCAGGAGTGATATTCCCAACAGTAATTGATGATTCCGTGGACTCACCGTGTCTTAAGAAAGAAACATTTATAATTAAAAATAAATGCCTTAAATTGTCACATTGGCAGACTGTCTGCCAGTACCTAAGATGGGGTGACCAGTGGGGGTGAGGGAGGGAAGAGACCTGTTTGGGAGGGATCATGGGGTGGGAAGTGTTAGGTGGGAGGCTAATCTCTACAATAAAGCTAATATTAAAGGGATAGTAAAGTCCAAATTAAACTTTCATGATTCAGATAGGGCATGTAATTTTAAACAACTTTCTAATTTACATTTATCATCAAACTTGCTTTGTTCTTTTGGTATTCTTAGTTGAAAATTAATCCTAGGTAGGCTCATATGCTAATTACTAATCCCTTGAACGCCGCCTCTTAAATTAATGCATTTGACCTTTTTCACAGCTAGAGGGCATAGGTTATTATCATTTATTATTATCATTTATTTGTATAGCGCCGCCAAATTCTGTAGAGCTAGGTTCATGTGTTTCATATAGATAACATTGTGTTCACACACATGAAGTTATTTAAGAGTCAGCACTAATTGCCTGAAATGCAAGTCTGTCAAAAGATCTGAGAAAAGGAGGCAGTCAGCAAAATCTTAGATTCAAGGTAATAACAGAGGTTAAAAGTATATTTCTATAACAGTGTTGGTTATGCACTACTGGGGAATGGTAAATAAAGGGATTATCTATCTTTTTAAACAATAACATTTTTGGTGTTTACTATCCCTGTAACCTTACAAGCTACCTAATTAACCTCTTCACTGCCGGGATAATAGAAGTGTGGTGTGCAGCTGCAATTAGCGGCCTTCTAATTATGAATAAGCAATGGCAAAGTCAGGTATCTCTGCTATTTCTGAACAAATGGGATCCCAGAGAAGCTTTTATAACCAATTGTGCCATGATTGCACAAGCAGTATGTAAATAATTTCAGTGAGAAACCCACTTTGGCGGTGAAATGGTGGCATTAAATATACCAAAATGGATCTAGATCAATACCTTTTTTTGACATGTAAATAAAAAAAGTCTCTTTTTCTGTTAAATGGAGTAAAAGCAAAAATGCTAAAAATTCTTGCACGTTTTTCCTCTGAAAGTCCCAGTAGTGAAGGGGTTCAAGAATAACATGAATGTGCTACTTACATGGGGTTTCATGATGATCTGTGTTCTTGAGAATGGGAGCAACCTCACTACAGGGGTATTTACTTCTTAACTTTGAGATTGCTTTCTGAGTTTTAATTTTGATTCTGGCTATCATTCTGTATAGCAACACAAATGGAGGAAAGATGAATGACCAGGGAACCACTAGGGCATCTATCAGACTCACCTGAGTGTATTGAGTCCTGGCACAATACTGAGGCTATCTGTTATTCAAGGGAGGGACCATAAAAACAAAATTTATGCTTACCTGATAAATTTCTTTCTTTCCAGACATGGAGAGTCCACTACGTCATTCAAATTACTAGTGGGATATTCACTCCTGGACAGCAGGAGGAGGCAAAGAGCACCACAGCAAAGCTGTCAAGTGTCACTCCTCTTACCCATAATCCACAGTCATTTGACCGAAGGGAAATGGAAAAAAGGAAATAACACAAAGGTGTAGAGGTGCCTGAGGTTTAGTCAAAAATAAATTCAGGATGGGGACATGGACTCTCCATGTCCGGAAAGAAAGAAATTTATCAGGTAAGCATAAATTTTGTTTTCTTTCTTAGACATGGAGAGTCCACAACGTAATTCCAGTTACTAGTGGGAACCAATACCCAAGCTAGAGGACACTGAATGAATAGGGAGGGAGAACAAGACAGGCAACCTAAACAGAAGGCACCACCGTTTGAAGAACCATTCTCCCAAAAGAAGCCTCAGCCGAGGCAAAAGTATCAAATTTGTAGAATTTGGAAAAAGTATGCAAAGTGGACCAAGTTGCAGCCTTGCAAATCTGTTCCACAGAAGCTTCATTTTTGAAAGCTAAAGAAGATGAGACAGCCCTAGCGGAATGAGCTGTAATTCTTTCAGGAGGCTCCTGTGCAGCACTCTCATAACAAAAACGAATTATCTTTACTTCTGGTTGAGAAGTATAAGTAGCAGTACCCTTCTGACCCTTAAGCTTTCCAGAGGAACAAACAAACAGGGCAGAAGACTGGCAAAAATACTTAGCCTGTAGATAGAATTTTAGAGCGCGCACACATCCAAGTTGTGCAACAGACATTACTTATGAGAAGAAGGATTAGGACAGAGAGAAGGAACAATAATTTTCTGATTAATACTTCAATACGAAACTACCATAGGGAGAAACCCCAATTTAGTACGAAGGACCACCTTATTCGCATGAAATATAAGGTAAGGCGAATCACACTGTAAAGCCGAGAGTTCATAAACTCTCCAAGCAGAAGAGATAGCAATAAGAAACAAAACCTTCCAAGATAACAACTTAATATCTATGGAATGCATTGGCTCAAACGGAGCCTGCTGTAAAACTTTATTAACAAGGTTAAGGCTGCAAGGAGAAGCAACAGGTTTAAACACAGGCCAAATTCTGACCAGGGCCTGACAAAAAGATTAAACATCTGGCACATCCAACGTAAAAGATGTAAAAGAATAGATAATGCAGAAATCTGACCCTTCAGAGAACTGACTGACAATGCTTTCTCCAGACCTTCCTAGAGAAAAGACAAAATTCTAGGAATCCTGACCCTACTCCAAGAGTAGCCCTTTGATTCACACCAATAAAGGTATTTACGCCATACCTTATGGTAATTTTGTCGAGTAACAGGCTTACGAGCCTGGATCATGGTCTCAATGACCGATTCAGAAAACCCACGCTTAACCAGAACTAAGTGTTCAATCTCCAAGCAATCAGCTTGAGAGAAACAATATTTGGATGGAGGAATGGACCCTGAGCTAGAAGGTCCTTCCTCAGAGGCAACCTCCAAGGTGACAGAGATGACATCTTCACTAAATCTGCATACCAGATCCTGCGAGGCCATGCAGGAGCTATTAGAATTACCAATGCTCTTTCCTGTTTGATACAAGATATGACTCGTGGAAGGAGAGCAAACGAAGGAAACAGGTATGCTAGACTGAAATCCCAAGAACCGCCAGAGCATCTATCAGAGCGGCCTGTGGATCTCTTGACCTTGAACCGTACCCTGGAAGCTTGGTGTTCTGATGAGACGCCATCAGATCCAACTCCGGGACCCCCCACTTGAGGGTTAACCTGAAGAACACCTCCGGATGGAGAGCCCACTCCCCGGGATGGAAAGTCTGTCTGCTCAGGAAATCCGCCTCCCAGTTGTCCACTCCTGGAATGTGGATGGCAGATAGACAACAATTGTGAGCTCATGCCACTGAATAATCTGTGCCACCTCCTTCATGGCTAAGGAACTCAGAATTCCTCCCTGGTGTTTGATGTAAGCCACCGAGGTGATGTTTTCCAATTGGAACCTGATAAACCAAGCTAAGGACAATTGAGGCCAAGCCATTGGAGCATTGTAGATCGCTCTCAACTCCAAGATGTTTATGGGGAGAGCAGACTCCTCCCGAGTCCATAGGTCCTGCGCCTTTAACGAGTCCTAGACTGCTCCGCAGCCTAGCAGGCTGGCACCCGTTGTCAGAATCACCCAGGAGGGTCTCCGGAAGCATGTGCCCTGAGACAGATGATCCTGAGAAATCCACCTCAAGAGACAGTCTCTTGTCAAATGGTCCAGATTTATTCTCTGAGACAGATCTGAATGGTCTCCGTTCCATTGTCTGTGCATGCATAACTGCAAAAGGAATGATGTCCATGGAAGCGACCATCAGAACAATTTCCTCCATACAATGAGCCACTGATGGCCGAACAGTAGACTGTAGCGAGAGGCAAGAGGAGAGCAGTTTGGATTTTCTGACCTCCATCAGAAAAATCATCATAGATAGGGAATCTATGATGGTCCCTAAAAAGCAAACCCTTGTAGCTGGAACAAGGGAACTCTTCTCCAGATTCAGTTTCCATCCATGGGAATGTAGAAAAGACAATAAGATCTCTGTATAAGAGTTTGCTTGTTGAAAAGATGGCGCCTGAACTAATATGTCATCCATATAAGGCGCCACCGCAATTCCCCGAGACCTGACAACTGCCAAAAGAGCCCCCAGAACCTTTGAGAATATTCTGGGAGCTGCAGCAAGGCCAAACGGAAGAGCAACAAATTGAAAGTGCTTGTCTTGAAAAGCAAATCTCAGGAACTGGTGATGATCCCTGTGGATGGGAACATGTAGATAGGCATCCTTCAGGTCTATGGTCGTCATGAACTGACCATCTTGGACCAAGGGAAGAATGGATCGAATGGGTTCCATTTTGAAGGACGGAACCCTGAGAAACTTGTTGAAACATTTTTGTTATGTTCCTGTACCTTTAACTGTAGCTGATCAGGTCCTGACATCCCTATTTAAGGCCCCTCTTCCTGTCTACCTATGCTTGGTAATTTGTGTATACTTGGCTCAGGCTAAGCTCTAGCGAAGACACCTTGCTCCTATCCATGTTTGTGGATTTCTATGATCACCCTGCTACAAAGTTCTACCTCTCTTGTGAGTTATTTTGAATCTATCATCATCAGTTTAGTGCAGCTCCTGCACAAGGATCTGAGACGCATTCGGCATAACAACCTGTAGCCGTGAGCGGCGTCTGACGTCACCCCCTCTCTCCGGAATCTCGGACTCTCCGTGAGCAAACAAACAGCACGGGCGTGTTGTCGGAACCCTCTCTGAAGCTCCGGTCTCTCTCCTCATCAAAGGCGGTAATGTACAGTGCTCTAGTCCTCCTGCATACTATATAATCTATGCTCAAAATAACTACCGCATCTTTGTGAACTACTGTCGACATCTATTGCTAACTTCAGTTTCTGTGACTGCCTTAATTACTGCACGGCCTGACAAACCCTCTGCTGTACGATAATTGAGCTTGTAGTGTCTGCCTGACATCTTGCTATTATCTTCAGTTGATGAACTGTCTTGTTGCATAAACTGCATTGCTATATGAACTGTCTTATTGCTTAACCGCATTGCTATATGAACTGTCTTGCTGCTTAACCGCATTGCTATATGAACTGTTTCTGTGCTAAACATAATTGTCTGCCTATTAGTGGGAACTCTCACAGTACACAACTGTAAGATACTAGAGGCTGATATTCATCTACCTACTATTTTGACTACACTTCTTTATAAATCATTGTGCAGCTCTTCTCCATTACTTAACACATTATATAGCTGTGTATTGCGCCCCAGAGCTGCAACAGTTACTTCATTGTATCATTTTACTAAGTATTCTTTCACCCTGTATCCATGCAGCAGTGACCCTCAGATCAATGAGCAAAAACAAGGTTCTTGTTAAATCTTATGAACCTAAGGTTTGGTGTGAGACTGAGTGGTCTTGAAATTAAGGATATACAAGTGTACTTGAACCCTTACAATTTTTAAGTCTAAGATGGGTCGAAAAGTTCCCTCTTTCTTGGGAACCACAAACAGATTTGAATAAAATCCTAGACCCTGTTCTCTTAATGGAACTCAAACAATCACTCCCAATAAAGAGAGATCTTGAACGCACTTTAAGAATGCCTCTATTTTTATCTGATCTGCAGATAACCTTGAGAAATCTGCCCTTGGGAGGACGAAATTTGAATTCTATTTTGTAACCCTGAGATACTATGTCCACAGCCCAAGGATCTGGGAATTCCCGTATCCATGCTTGACAAAACAGGGAAAGTCTGCCACCACTTGATCCGATCCCAGACCGGGGGCAGACCCTTCATGCTGACTGAGCTGAAGGTTTCTTAGATTGCTTCTCCTTGTTCCAAGACTGATTGGGTCTCCAAGAAGACTTGGACTGCTCCTGCTTAGAAGAGGGAGAGGAAGACTTTTATTTGAAGTTACGAAAGGAACGAAAAAAGACTAGGTCTGTTCTTCACTTGTGGTAGAAAAGACCCTTTTCAACCCGTAATATCAGAAAATATTTCTGCCAGACCAGGCCCAAACAAGGTTTTACCCTTGTAAGGAAGCCCCAGGAGCTTAGACTTGGAGGTAACATCAGCTGACCAAGATTTAAGCCACAGTGAAGTCAGACATCTAGGCTCCTAGTGTAATGATTTGCATGTTAGCATCAGAGATAAAATAATTGGCTAATTTGAGAGTTTTAATTCTATCTTGGATCTTTTCGAATGGAGTCTCTTCTAAGATAGACTCAGACAAAGCATTGCACCAATAAGATGCTGCACTAGCTACTGTGGCAATACAAACGGCAGGTTGCCATTGAAGACCCTGATGAACATACATCTTCTTCAAATAAGCCTCCATCTTTTTGTCCATGGGATCCTTAAAGGAGCAGCTATCCTCTATAGGGATCGTAGTTCTCTTACCTAGAGTAGAAATAGCCCTCCTACTTTAGGCACCATGCGTCATGCATCTTTAATGGAGTCAGCAACAGGAAACATCTTTTTAAAGACGGGAGATGGCTTTTCCCATTCCTGTGTAATGATCTCCGTCACACGGTCTGGAACAGGAAACACTTCCCTAAAGGAAGGAACATCATAGTATCTGTTAAGCTTACTAGATTTCTTAGGGTTGACAGCGACAGAAGGGTCAGAGTCGTTGTAGCTAATACCTCCTTTAATAGTACACAGAGGTGTTCAAGCTTAAATCTGAAGTTTACTTCTTCAGCATCAGATAAAGGAATTATACGGTCCGAATCTGAGATTTCAACCTCAGAGGCTACCGATGTATCCTCCTTATCAGACTTATGAGGGAGGGCAACCTGTGTGGCAGCAGATGGGACAGACACCTTACTATCTGAAAAATGTTTAGTTTTCCTCTTGCGTTTCCCCAACATAGAAAAAGCAGATAATGCTGCAGATACCGCATAAGATATCTGCCGCAAAATCTAATGGCAAATAAGCTCCTCCAGGAGGTTGAGAGGAACTGCAGGGCACTGTATGTAACGCCATTAAGGCTTGGGATGTTTGAGGAGAAAGCTGTGGCATTGCCTGAACAGCATCATCCTGAGAGACATTGTGCTCAGTGGGCAATAGTTTATCCTTACATTCTAGCATTCTAGCTAAACATGTAGCGCAAAATTGCATAGGCAAAACAATTTTGGCATAATATTTAGGCATAATAAGCATTTATCACAAGACTCTTGCTTGCTAGATTCTTGCTCCATATCCATAATTAGCAAAACAAACAAATCCTCAAAAAATAAATGAGAAAAAGGAAATTTATGCTTACCTGATAAATGTATTTCTTTCTTGACACGGTGAATCCACGGATTATCATTAATTACTGTTGGGAATATCACTCCTGGCCAGCAGGAGGAGGCAAAGAGCACCACAGCAAAGCTGTAAAGTATCACTTCCCTTCCCCCAGATACCAGTCATTCGACTGAAGGAAAAGGAGAGAAAGGAAGTAACACAAGGTGCAGAGGTGCCTGAGGTTTATACGACAAAAAATACATTTATCAGGTAGCATAAATTTCCTTTTCTCTCTAATGACACGGTGAGTCCACGGATCATCATTAATTACTGTTAGGAATCAATACCCAAGCTAGAGGACACAGGTGATAAGGGAGGGACAAGACAGGTAACATTAACAGAAGGCACCACTGCCTAAAAAACTTTTCTTCCAAAGGAAGCCTCAGCAGAAGCAACATATCAAATTTAGAGAATTTAGAAACAGTATGCATAGAGGACCAAGTTGCAGCCTTGCAAACTTGTTCAACAACTTAATGCTTGGAAAACCCAGTAAGAAGAACCAGCCCTCATGGAATGAGCCGTAATTCTCTCAGGAGGCTGATGTCCAGCAGTTGCATAGGCCAAACGATAATACTCTAGCCAGAACGAATGAAAATGAGCCGTAGCTCTCTGACTCTTGCATTTCCCAGATAAACAGACAAACAAAACAGAAGACTAGCAGAAGTCCTTAGTCGCCTGCAAGAAGAATTTCCGCGCACGCACCACATCTAGGTTGTGGAACAAACAGTCCTTATGAAAAGAAGGAATACAGTACAATTATTTCATGACCAGTATTCCTATTTGAAACCACTTTAGGAAGTAAAACTAACTAACGGCTAGATTACGAGTTGTGCGTTAGGCTGAAAAAGCAGCGTTAGGACCTGTTAACGCTGCTTTTTCAGCCTAACGCACAACTCGTAACTACCGCTGCTATTACGAGTCTTGTAGGTTTAGGGGCACCGCACACATCTTTGGCCTTACGACAAAACGACTTACGTAAACTTCGTAAACCCTTTTTTCTATGGGACTTCCATAGCGCCGGTATTACGAGTCTGTCCTGGGAGGCCAAAAAGTGAGCGGTACACCCCCTACCTCCAAGATCCGTAGCGCATTTTAAAGTCAGTAGTTAAGAGTTTTATGGTACAACGCCGTAGCATAAAACTCATAACTAAAGTGCTAAAAAGTACACTAACACCCATAAACTACCCATTAACCCCTAAACCGAGGTCCTCCCGCATCGCAAACACTAAAATAAAATGTTTAACCCCTAATCTGCTGCTCCGGACATCGCCGCCACTATAATAAACATATTAACCCCTAAACCGCTGCACTCCCGCCTCGCAAACACTAGTTAAATATTATTAACCCCTAATCTGCCATCCCTAACATCGTCACCACCTACCTACATTTATTAACCCTTAATCTGCCGCCCCCAACGTCGCCGCCACTATTCTAAATGTATTAACCCCTAAACCTTAGTCTAAAACTAAATAAATACTTACCTGTAAAATAAACCCTAAGCTAGCTACAATAATAGTTACATTGTATCTAGCTTAGGTTTATTTTTATTTCACAGGAAAGTTTATATTTATTTTAACTAGGTAGAATAGTTACTAAATAGTTATAAACTATTTAATAACTACCTAGCTAAAATAAATACAAAAGTACCTGTAAAATAAAACCTAACCTAAGTTACACTAACACCTAACACTAAACTACAATTAAATAAATGACCTAAATAAATACAATTAAATAAATTAAATACAATTAGCTAAAGTACAAAAAAACAACCCACTAAATTACAGAAAATAATAAACAAATTACAAGATATTTAAACTAATTACACCTATCTAATAGCCCTATCAAAATATAAAAAGCCCCCCCAAAATAAAAAAAAAACCCTAGCCTAAACTAAACTATCAATAGACCTTAAAAGGGCCTTTTGCGGGGCATTGCCCCAAAGTTATCAGCTCTTTTACCTGTAAAAACAAAAAATACAAACAACCCCCCCAACAGTAAAACCCACCACCCACACAACCAACCACCCCAAATAAAATACCAACTAAAAAAACTTAAGCTCCCCATTGCCCTGAAAAGGGCATTTGGATGGGCATTGCCCTTAAAAGGGCATTTAGCTCTTTTGCGGCCCAAAGCCCTAACCTAAAAATAAAACCCACCCAATACACCCTTAAAAAAACCTAACACTAACCCCCTGAAGATCGACTTACTGTTCTGAAGACCGGACATCCATCCTCAAAGAAGCGGCAGAAGTCTTCATCCAACCGGGCCGAAGTCCTCAACGAAGCCGGGAGAAGTCTTCATCCAAGCCGGGCGAAGTGGTCCTCGAGACGGGCAGAAGTCTTCATCCAGGCGGCATCTTCTATCTTCATCCATCCGATGCGGAGCGGGTCCGTCTTCAAACATCCGACGCGGAGCATCCTCTTCATCCGGAGTCTTCTTACTGAATGAAGATACCTTTAAGTGACGTCATCCAAGATGGCGTCCCTTAGATTCCGATTGGCTGATAGAATTCTACCAGCCAATTGGAATTAAGGTAGAAAAAATTCTATTGGCTGATGCAATCAGCCAATAGGATTGAAGTTCAATCCTATTGGCTGATCCAATTAGCCAATAGGATTGATCTCGCATTCTATTGGCTGATTGGAACAGCCAATAGAATGCAAGCTCAATCCTATTGGCTGATTGAATCAGTCAATTCTTCCTTGGATGACGTCACTTAAAGGTACTTTCATTCAGTAAGAAGACTCCGGATGAAGAGGATGCTCCGCGTCGGATGTCTTGAAGATGGAGCCGCTCTGCGTTGGATGGATGAAGATAGAAGATGCCGTCTGGATGAAGACGTCTGCCCGTCTGGAGGACCACTTTGCCCGGCTTGGATGAAGACTTCTCCCGACTTCGGCCCGGTTGGATGAAGACTTCTGCCGCTTCCTTGAGGATACACAATCCCAAAAAGAGCACAGCACAGAGGAATGGGTGCACAGGAGACCAAGGGCACTGCCACAGCCCTCCAACAATCAGCAAACACAAAATGGAACTCCAGCACTCCAAAAGTTAAAAAGGCAATGTTAATTCAAAGAGCAAAGTTTCGGGGTCACAGCCCCTTCCTCATGCTATATTTTTATTAACAACACACAAACATTTAAATACCCTCCACAAGGCGCCAAAATGCACCTACACTGGGGAAATGGTTCCCTCTTGTGGTCATATGTAACTATTGCACAAGGCTTATATACTTTAATGTTTCTCAAACTATAATGACCACCTAAATAAAAACAATACATAGTAATGAATGATGTGGATACAGATAGATTATTAATTGTGGCATTTTATATTTAAAATATTATTATAATAATATTTTAAATATAAAATGCCACAATTAATTGTAGTGTAGTTTTAGGTGTTAGTGTACCTTAGGTTAGGTTTTATTTTACAGGTACTTTTGTATTTATTTTAGCTAGGTAGTTAGTAAATAGTTAATAACTATTTAGTAACTATTCTACCTAGTTAAAATAAATACAAACTTGCCTGTAAAATAAAAATAAAACATAAGCTAGATACAATGTAACTATTAGTTATATTGTAGCTAGCTTAGGGTTTATTTTATAGGTAAGTATTTAGTTTTAAATAGGAATAATGTAGTTAATGATAGGAATTTTATTTAGATTTATTTAAATTATATTTAAGTTAGGGGTGTTAGGGTTAGACATAGATTAAGGGGTTAATACATTTAATATAGTGGCGGCGACGTTGGGGAAGGCAGATTAGGGGTTAATAATATTTAAAGTGATGGTAAACTCTCGCCTTTTTAAAATCAGATCTGGAATGTAAGTGCTATTTTAGATGGAGTTTAATTCATTAGCTGTAATGAAGATGCGGTATAACTTACTTTTTATTATAGATGTGAAATTCAAATACTGCATGCTCCTCCGCCCACTTCAAAAGTAAAATTTTCTGTGAGCTAACAGATTGAATTGTTGTCCAATCAGTGCTCTCCCCATCTGGCACTTTTGTTGTAGCTAGAGCATTGATTGGAGAGTAATTCAATCATTTAGCTGACAGGAAAATTGACTTTTTAAGTGGGTGGTGTAACGTGGGGTATTTGAATTTCATATCTATATTAATAACTAAGTTATAGCGCATCTTCATTACACATGATGAATAAAACTCCTTCTAAAATAGCGCTTACATTCCAGATCTGATTTTAAAAAGGGGAGAGTTTACCATCACTTTAACTAATGTTTGCGAGGTGGGAGTGCGGCGGTTTAGGGGTTAATATGTTTATTATAGTGGCTGCGATGTCCGGAGGGGCAGATTAGGGGTTAATAGGTATAATGTAGGTGTCCGCAATGTCGGGGGCGGCAGATTAGGGGTTAATAAGTGTAAGATTAGGGGTGTTTAGACTCGGGGTTCATGTTAAGGTGTTAGGTGTAAACATACATTTTATTTCCCCATAGAAATCAATGGGGCTGCGTTACTGAGCTTTACGCTGCTTTTTGACAGGTGTTAGACTTTTTATCAGCCGGCTCTCCCGGTTAATTCCTATGGGGAGTCGACCATCTCACCACTGACTTAAGCAGCACTGGTAATTGAGTGCGGTAAGGAGCACAATTTTTCTCAACGCTCACTTCTTGCCTTTTAATGCCGGGTTTGTAAAAACCTATAATACCAGCACTGCAGGTAAGTGAGCGGTGAGAAAAAACTGCTCGTTAGCACCGTACAGCCTCTAACGCAAAACTCGTAAACTGGCCGTTAGTACGCAGAGCCACCTTATCTGTAGAAAAGATAAGATAAGGGGAATCATACTGCAATGCCGAGAGTTCAGAGACTCTATTAGCAGAAACAAAACTTTCCAAGATAACATCTAAGGAATGTATAGGCTCAAACAGGGCCTGATGCAAGGCTATAAGAACAAGGTTAAGACTCCAATGTGGATCAACTGATTTAACACAGGCCTGTTGCTGACCCAGGTCTGACAAAAAGATTGGACATCCGGCATGTCTATGAGACGCCTGTATAGCAGAATGTAAAGGACAGAGATCTGACCCCTGAGGGTACTGAAAAAAAAACCTTCACCAAGCCTTCCTGGAGAAAGACAATTCCCAGGAATCCTGACCCAACTCCAAGAGAAACCTTTGAAATCACACCAATAAAATATTTACGCTAAATCTTATAGAAAACTTTCTTGTAATTGGCATGCACGCCTGAAACATGGTATTAAAGACCGAGTCAGAAAAACTACGCGTACACCAACTTAGAGATCAATATCCAAGCAGTAAGCTTTAGAGAAAACGAAAATAGAACGAAGGAAGGACCCTGATTCAGAAGGTCCTTCTTCAGAGACAGTCTCCAAAGAAGGAGAGGAGACCATTCCTCTAGGTCTGCATACCAGATCCTGCAAGACCACGCAGGGGATATTAGAATAACCGACTCCCTCTCCTGTAGATACGATAGTAAACTTGTGAAAGGAGAGAAAAACTGAGGAAATAGTTATGCAAGCTTAAAAAAAACCAGAAAATTTATCAAGGCGGTCTGCGATCACTTGACCATGAACCTAACCTCATAAACTTGGCAGTCTGCCGAATCGGCAGAAGCCAACTCCAGAACCCCCCATTTTAGGGTTTACCAGGAAAACACCTCCGGACAGAGAACCACTCGCCAGAGTGAATTATCTGTCTGATCAAAAGTCCAATTGTTCACCTCTAAAGAGAGGAAAACAGACAGCCATTGTGAGTTGCCACAGAACAATCAAATCAGCTCCTACAAAACTAAGGAACTCCGAGTTCCACCCTAGTAGATGATGTAAGTCATAGAGATGAAAATGTCAATTTAATGACAACAGAGGCCAAGCCATAAGAGTAAAGTAACTTACCCTCAACTGTAAAAGAGTAACGCAGACACTTCCGAGATTAATAATCCCCCTGCCTTCCAGGGATGTTTCCAGAAGCACGCGCCCTGAAACAAGTACTCCTGAAAACCAGTACCGGAGAGATTCTCTTATCTACTGATCTAGATCTATCCACTGAGACAGATCCGAACATTCTCCATTTTAGAGAAAATAGCAAAGACAATGATATCTATGGAAACCATAAAACCAATTCCTTCCGAATCGTCTGGTTACAAAACAACTAAGCTATCTACCGGAAAACACCATAGATTGCTGATGGCCGGACAGAAGACAGCAGGGAAAACAAAAGGAAAAACACCTTTATTACCTGGTCCCAGTTAAGGATCTTCTACTAGACAGAGAATCTATGAAGGTCCCCAATAAATCACCCTTGCAGATAGAGTAAATGAACTCTTCTCCAGAATCATTTCCCAACCATAGGAAAGAAGACTGGACAAGGTCTCTTGAAAAAGAGTTTGCTCGAAGGAAGAATGACACCTGATCATATGTGATCCAGAATCCCCCAACAATATTCCGAGACCTAGAAGTCCTTCTAGGATGACGAAACTCTGAAACTTGAGAAGATACTTATTATGGGAACAAAAAATACACATCCTTCAGGTCTATGTTCGCTATGAACAGACCCTTCTTGAACCAAAGGAAAATGGATACTACTTTGAAGGTCAGAACCTGAGAAAACTTGAGGAAATACCTAGATCTCGTTCCCAGACTGGAACAATAACTCCCAGATGAAGAGCTTGAACCTAGTTCAAGGAAAACCTTTCATTAAAAATGGACAGCAGATAATCTAGAAGGACAAATCTGCCCACAGGAGGAAATCTTAGATTAAACTAAGATGGAAACCAAGACCTGACAAATCCTGCAGAAGAAGGAAAAACATAAATTATGCTTACATGATAATTTTATTTCCATTGAGGGGAGAAGAGTCCACTGCTTCATTCATTACTGTTGGGAATTAAGAACCTGGCCACCAGGAGGAGGCAAAGAAACCCCAGCCAAAGGCTTAAATACCTCCCCCACTTCACTCATCCCCCAGTCATTCTGCCAAGGGAACAAGGAACAGTAGGAGAAATATCAGGGTATAAATGGTACCAGAAGATAAATTAAATTTAGGTCCACCCATTGGAGATACGGGTGGGAGCCGTGGACTCTCCTCCCCTCGATGGAAATGAAATTATCAGGTAAGCATAATTTATGTTTTCCATCTAAAGGGGAGGAGAGTCCATGGCTTCATTCATCACTGTTGGGAACATATACCCAAGCTCTAGAGGACACTGAATGAAACCGGGAGGAAAAAGGCAGACCCTAATCTGAGGGCACCACAGCCTGTAAAACCTTTCTCCCAAAAACAGCTTCCACAGAAGCAAAAACGTCAAATTTGTAAAACTTAGTAAAAGTGTGTAAGGAGGACCAAATTTGCTCCATAGAGGCCTCATTCTTGAAGGCCCAAGAAGAAGTCACAGCTCTAGTTGAATGAGCCGTGATCCTCTGAGGAGGCTTATGTCCCACTGTCTCATAGGCCAAGTGAATCAAGCTCCTCAACAAAAAGCACAAAGAAGTAGAAGAGGCTTTCTGCCCTTTGCGTTTCCCTAAATACACCACAAAAAGAGATGTAGACTGTCTGAAATCCTTCGCAGCCTCAAGATAGAACTTCAGGGCACAAACCACATCCAGATTATGAAGTAACCTCTCCTTAGAAGAGAAAGGGTTAGTACAGAAAGAAGGAACCACTATTTCCCGATTGATGTTATGGTTAGACACCACCTTTGGAAGAAACCCCAAACCCGTGCAAAGCACGGCCTTATCCGCATGAAAAACCAGATAAGGCGGCTCATATTGCAAGGCAGTCAGTTCAGATACTCTGCGTGCCGATCCAATGGCCAACAGGAAGAGAACCTTCCAGGACAGACTCTTAATGTCAATGGAATGCATAGGCTTAAATGGAACCCTCTGCAATACCCTAAGGACCAAGTTTAAGCTCCATGGTGGAGCGGACTGTCTAAAGACAGGCCTGATTCTAGACAGAGCCTGAACAAAGGATTGGATGTCAGGGAGCTCAGCAAGTCTCCTATGCAACAAGACTGACAATGCCGAAATCTGTCCCTTTAAGGAACTAGCAGCAAGATCCTTCTCCAAACCGTCCTGGAGAAAGGACAGAATCCTGGATACCTTCACCTTATGCGAAGGAAATCCATCCTTCTCACACCAGGACAAGTAAGTCCTCCACACGTTATGGTAGATGCGATGAGTGACTGGCTTCCTTGCCTGAACAACAGTATCAATCACTCTTTCCGAAAAGCCTCTCTTGGCCAAGACTAGGCATTCAATCTCCACACAGTCAGCCTCAGAGAATCGAGATTTTGATGTTGAAAGGGGCCCTGTTCAAGCTCCCTGCGACAGGGTAACCTCCACGGCGGAAAAGATGACATCCCCACCATATCCGGAAACCACGTCCTCCTCGGCCAAGATGGAGCAATCAGAATGGCCGAAACTCGCTCCTGTTTGATGCGTCGTGACGCTACATGAGGTAGAAGTGGTAACGGCGGAAAAATGAAAGCTAGGCTGAAACCCCAAGGCACCACCAAGGCCTCTATTAGCTATGCCTGGGGATCCCTGGACCTCGATCCGTATTGGGGTAGCTTGCAGTTGAGTGTGAACACCATGAGGTCTCTCTCCGGCGTTCCCCACCTGAGACAAATCTCCACAAACACTTTGGGGTGCGGATGGAAGGATTGCCTGCTGAGAAAGTCTGCTTCCCAGTTGTCCATACCTGGAATGTGAATCGCTGAGAGCAAGCAGGTGTGGGGCTCCGCCCACTCCAAGATCTGAGATACCTTCCTCATAGCTAGGGAGCTCCTCGTACCCCCCTGGTGGTTAATGTAAGCCACCGAGGTAATGTTGTCGGTCTGGAATTTGATGAAGCTGAACGACCCCAGAAGAGGGTGCTCGGAGTTCCAGAATATTTATCGGAAGGAGTGAACTGGGACCATTTTCATTGTGCCATCCTGGCACCCCAAACAGCTCCTCATCCTGCCAGACTCGTGTCCGTGGTCACAATCTCCCAGGACGGCCTCAAGAATGATGTCCCCATGGACAGTTGCTCCGGACGGATCCACCACTGTCTTAACATGCATAATTGAAGAGGTTTGAGATTGAACCTGGTGAATGGAATGACGTCTATGCTGGAAACCATGAGTCCGATCATCTCCATACACTAAGCCACCGAGGGGCTTGAGGAGGACTGAAGGGCAAGACAAGAGGACGCAATCTTTCTGCGTCCACGGTCTGTGAGAAAAATTGTCATGGACATAGAGTCTATTGTCATACCCAGGAACTCCACCCTGTTGCTGGGAATCAGGGAACTCTTTCTTGAGTTGATCTTCCAACCGTGAGATTGGAGCAAAAGAAGAAGAGCCCTTGAATGATCCTCTGCAAGACTGAGTGATGGCACCTGGACTAGGATGTCGTCCAGATAGGGCGCCACAGCAATGCCTCTGGCCACCGCAAGTAGCACCTCCAGAACCTTCATGAAGACTCTCGGGGCCGTCGCCAGACCAAAAAGAAGGGCCACAAACTGGAAGTGTTGGTCCAGAAACGCAAATCTCAGGAACTCAAAGTGGTCCCTGTTTATTGGCACATGAAGGTAAGCGTCTATGGTTGTCATGAACTGTCCCTCTTGAACTAGGGGCAGAATAGATCTTATTGTTTCCATTTTGAATGGTGGAACTCTCAGAAATTTGTTTAAACACTTTAGGTCCAGAATCGGGTGGAACGTGCCCTCCTTCTTTGGAACTACAAAAAGATTTGAATAGTACCCAAGAACCCTCTCTGCTTGGGGTACTGGTACGATGACACCTAGAGAGGAGAAATCTCTCACACATTCTAGAAAGGTTTCTCTATTTTCCAGTCTTGAAGACAGGTTTTATTAGGAGGAATCTGCCCCTGGGCGGATAGGATCTGAACACTATCCTGTAGCCCTGGGCGACAACGTCCAGAACCCAAGGATCCTGAACGCCCTGCAACCATGCTTCTGAGAAGAGATATAATCTGCCCCTACTTGGTCTAGAGACTGGTCGGGGGCTGCCCCTTCATGCGATTTTGTCTCATGAACGAAAGGAACGAAAAGTAGATCCTTTAGGCTTAGCCTTCTTATCCTGCGGTAGGAAAGCTCCCTTGCCTCCCGTAACCGTGGATATGATCAAATCCAATCCTAGACCAAACAGAATCTTTCCTTGAAAAGGCAGTGAAAAAAGCCTCGGTTTATCATGTCCGCAGACCAAGACTTTAGCCACAGAACCCTGCGAGCTAAAATGGAAAAACCTGACACCTTAGCGTTCAGGCGAATAATTTGCATATTGGCATCACATATGAAAGAATTGGCGACCTTCAGAGCCTTAATCTTGTACTGTATCTCGTCGATGGAAGTCTCCCCCTCGACCATTTCACACAGGGATTCACACCAATATGTCGTAGCTCCGGCAACTGCAGATACAGCCGCTGCCGGCTGAAAAACAAACCCTGAACATGTTTTCCCACTTTTTATTTATGGGCTCTTTAAACGATGAACTATCCTCCAGGGGAATAGTTGTCCGCTTTGCAAGCGTGGAGATAGCACCATCCACCTTAGGGACAGTACCCCACAGCTCCAGCTGAGAGTACGGGATGGGGAACAGTTTGTAAAAGAAAGAAGAAGGAGAAAAGGAAGAACCTAATCACTCCCATTCATTTTTAATAATATTTGCCATCTTAACAAGAACCGGGAAGGCCTGAGGCACCACCCTGTTCTCGTATACCTTATGAAGCTTAGGAATCGCAGGTTCTTCTGGAAGTTTCAGTTCTGGAACCTCCAGAGTAGCAAGCACTTGCCTCAGCAAAAAGCTCAAATTTTCCATCCTAAACCTAAAGTCAGGCTCCTCCGCTGCTGGAGGTTTAGATGACACAGACTCCGACCCAGAAGGGGCCTCCTCCGAAGAGTCGGAGTGGGCCTCGTCATCGTATAATGCCTCAGAAATTTCCACAGGTGTAGACAACCCCTAGGCCGGGCCACCATGATACGCTCTATGCTTGCGCTTAGCAGAACGTGGTAAGGCATGGATCACTTTTGATACCGCTGTTTGCAGTTGATCCGCAAAATCTGATGGCCAACAAATCTCTCCCACAGGAGTAATGGTTGGACCCTGGGGCGCTGCATGTGCAATAGGAGATGGATGCAGTTAACGCACCTCATGGGACGGGGACCCCTCAGAGGTGGACAGCTCAGTAGTACTAGACATCCATTTGCTCTTAGATGAAGTAAATTAATTATTATTAAAGGTCAAATTACATTTTCATGATTTAGATACAGCATGTAATTTTAAACAACTTTCCGATTTACTTCCATAAAAAAAAATGTGCACATTCTTTTATATTTACACTTTTTTGAGTCACCAGCTCCTACTGAGCATGTGCAAGAATTCACTGACTATACGTATATGCATTTGTGATTGGCTGATTGCTATCACATGGTACAGGGGGAGTGGAAATATACATAACTTTGAAATTTGTTAGAAAAAATGTTACTACTTATTTAAAATTCAGAGTAAATGCTATTGTATTGTCTTGTTATCTTGCATTTGTTGATTATGCAAATCTACTGTGTTTACTGGTCCTTTAAGGCATGTGGAACATAGTTGAGCAGGCTGATCTACCAGGACCTCCTCACAATAAACACAGGAATGAAACCTAGTTTAAGAGGGCGAGCCCTCTAACCCGTCAGAGTCCTCCATAGCTTGCGCTGATATTAAGGACTAGATTAACTTAATAAATAGAAACCTTTATAACCTCCAATGGCCAGGGCACTCATCACCTCCTATGACCTGGACTACAGAAACTGTTTTGTCTCCTGCGCCGCTGATCAACAGAGGAAGATAGATAGCCACACCCGGTCACATGGAATGCCCGGCAGGAACCACCCATGCCTAAGGCGAAAACGCGCAAAAAAAGGGCCACGCCATACTCCCTTAAGTCACCTGAAAGTTTCACACATTGCCAGAGCCTCATCTCGCACATAACTCAGCAATGACACAATAAATAATATCATGTATAAACCCCCCTGTTCAATAATCCCCTTTCCAGGAATATTAACCCTTGATTCTTTAAAGATAAAATGAGTCACACTGTGACCCTGTCTTCCATGTTATCATGATGTAATAAAAATGAAACAATCTTACCAGAATCTATGCCGTGGAACAGGAAAACTGCCCTTCAAGTGTGACAGGTTAGTAGCCTCGCTCCTGACAGGAACTTGAGCGTAAAAAGCAGGCAGCAAAACTTGTCAATGCTGATTGCTTGTGGAGCTGTTAATATGAGTCTGGATGGTTTCGCAGAAAAACTCTCCCTGCATCTATTACTTAAAACTCCAGTCCCCTCCATAAGAGACTACTCCGATCTTTGGCACTTCTCTGCCGTCCTCCTGTGACGAAAGGCAAAGAATGACTGGGGGATGAGGGGAGGTATTTAAGCCTTTGGCTGGGGTGTCTTTGCCTCCTGCTGGTGGCCAGGTTCTTAATTCCCAACAGTAATGAATGAAGCCATGGACTCTCCTCCCCTTTAGATGGAAAGAAAAGCTTTCCGTTAGTCCTACTATGTTGACATGTGGTAGAAGGATAATTATGCCAGACCGAATCCAACAAGGTCTCATTCTTGAAAGGAAAAACCAGAAGCGTGGAATTGTAGAAACCTAAAATATTGAGCTGCCACTGCAGAGCTATAAACCTAGGCTGAATCATTGAGCCACAGGTAGGTTTCTCCGCTAACCAAGAAATCAGCCACAATGCTTTAAAAGATATGCTGCTTTGTTAAGTATTGAAAGAAGGACACAAAGGCCCATGACTGGGTATGAGCTATAAAAAACCATGAGCCTTCAAGTCAGGTTTGCTAACCACTAGGCCACAACAGCCATCAGCGGCCTAGCACAGCAAGTCTAAGATGACAATACATTGCTCTGAAAGAACAATTAAACTCCAGCTTCTAAAGACAATGCAATAGCAATTTGTATTGTAAACCTGTAAAGCATGGCTAATCACCTGTAAGGTTCTCAAGGCGCTGCTCATTTTATCATCCTCGGAAGGATGAAAGGCTGAGTGGACCTCACCTGGGGTCAAGCCTGCAACCCTTGGGCTCCTACAGAGCTCAGCCACAGTGCATTAGCATGCTGAGCTATCTGTCCTTTTATCTAAGGACCCATAAAGAGCTAGCTACCCTCCATAGGGGTCTAGGCTCTCTGTCCCCAGTAGAAAAGCTTATATGAATTGCCCATGTATTTAAATGGAGTCAGCAACAAAAAAATCCTTTAAAGGACGGGAGACAGAGGGAAAGGTATCTCCAGTACCTCCTATTCCTGTGGAATCTCCATAGCATGACTAGAAACACTTCCACCTAGGAAAGAAAATCGTAGAAACTGATAAAGAGTTGACAATGACAGGAGTATCGGTGTCAACCAGGTAGCTAAAACCTCCTTTAACAGTACATGAGGTGTGCAAGCATACATCTGAAGTAGTCCACTCCAGCATCAGATGAATGAATTATACTGTTCAAATCTGAAATTCCCATCAGGAACCACCAGCAAAACCTACTCACCAGTCTAGGAGAGGGGGACGATCTGATTAACAGAAGCAGAAACCTTACTATCTGAAAATGTAATTGTCCTCTTGCATTTTCCCTGTATGTAAGGAAAAACAGACAAAGCTGCAGATACCACAAAAGAAACCTGAGCTGCAAATTTGTAAGCAAAAACCCTCCTTCAAAAGAATGAGAGGAACCGCAGGGCACTGCATGTGGCGCTATAGAAGCGTGGGACAAGTAAGGAGAAGCTGAGGCATTACCTGAACAGCATCATCCTGCGAGACATAAGACTCAGAGGGAAATATCTTTTAAAATTCGCCCCAGTATAGAGAGCTCTGAAAACCATATTCAGGTAGCAATACTAAAATATACTATTATGGTTAAACATTGCAAAGTATCAGGAAAACAATAAACAAAAGAAAACTTTATTGTTGAAAAAAAATACACAAGGAACAAGAAAAATTCCTTTTCTTAGGAAGAGATCCCTCTTAACATATACATAAATATCCCATGCATTCATTTTTGCTTTAAGAAGAATTGAAATCCACCCTGGTTGTTTACCATTAACTACAGGGGGATACCTAAAAAAGGATTAAAACTTAGTGCAACTAAAAACTTCCAAAAACGGACCATTCAACAATACATGAGAGTTACACTTCTTAATCATGTGTGACTAGCTCTATATCTGTATAACTTGAGGTCATTGCCCTAGTTCAGGACATAGAGAAATATCTGAACAAGTAAACCCGTGTCTATTCTGACTCTGCAACCGAGCCAACTCAGACACTGACACAAAAGATTGCTGTTCCGATCACAACTGGAGCCAAGAAGGGGCTACATGAAACTCAGCGCTTGCTAAAAGTGATAGCCCAAAATGGCGCTGCTCCTCTTACTGTACAGAAAAAGAAAGCAGAGACATACCAAGAACGGCATGGAGATGATGCACGCAAAATTTAAGCTTCATCCTGCCGTTACTAAAGTGCATTTTCTCTGTCACATCTAATCTTTTAAAATAATTGGGTCCCAGCAGAGAATCAAACACACTTCGCTGAGTCTCAAAGAGAAACAGGGAACTCTAAGCTACAGAGGCTCTATGCACTACACTCGTTCAAGCATAGTATGCTCCTCATAACAATGGCGCCGGTTCATCTGGAAAAGCGCCCTACTACAGTATACATATTTTTAAAATTGAGTCTCAAAAAGGGGTTGACTCCATGTCTTGCA
Source organism: Bombina bombina (assembly GCF_027579735.1). NCBI lineage: Eukaryota > Metazoa > Chordata > Amphibia > Anura > Bombinatoridae > Bombina > Bombina bombina. The sequence goes on along the minus strand of NC_069501.1, from coordinate 809,135,321 downwards.
GGAGATTAACCCTTAAGTCTCCAAATCATAAAAACACATAGTGCCTGCACACTACCAGAAACACCCTTACTAAGGGGTTTGTGTCCCAAATAAATTACAGGATAATCTTTAGCTCCAGAAGAACAAAGGCACTTACCTGCATTCTAGTCGTCTGGCAGTCAGACAACTCACAAATTTTGAGAGGATGCCACTCCTCAAAGAGACCTGTGTAAAAAGAAAGACAGAGTAAACTTACTCAGGTGTTCAATACCAGGGCAGCAACATGTTAGGAAAACGCAGCAAAGTCCACTTTACAAGTTCCTAACTGCTTTAAAGCTACCACAGCCTTGCTGAAGAAACTAATGTGGAGTACAGCTATGCCCAAATTGTGATGGAAGATCAGTGCAATCCTGCCCTGACTTCAAAATAAAAAAATCTTGATAGAAGAATCCTAATCAGGACACCTAATTACTTCACCTCCTCCTTGCACTAGAGGCAAAGAGAATGACTGGGGTGTGTGGGAAGGGATACTTAACAGCTCTGCTGTGGTGATCCGTAGACTCACTGTGTCAGAAAGAAATAAAAAATGTTGATACTGTCACTAACAAAAAAATGTTACACCCTCATATCGGTAAACGCAAATTAACTAGAATGCCTAAATAAAATAAATATATACTCAGGGCCCCTATACACCTCAGCTTATACTGAGGTGCCCTACCGTAACCACTTTCAACAATCTTTTTCTGTCAGTGAACTCTTCTGTAGAAGCGATCCAGCAGAGGCTGAAAAAGAAATTATGCTACTCCACTCCAATATCTAGACGGAAGAGGAGGAAGTCATGTGAATGAAAGAGAAAAGAAACTGCGCAGTAACTAAAAGCGTTCATTTCTCACAGAAAAAAATACCGGTGCTACTAAGATTCACAGACTTTCATAGAAACAGCCCGGTGAAATTGACCAATAAACAATTTCACAACTAACAAATATTTCTGTCACTCAATTTCAGTTACCAACCGAGTACAGTAAAAACATAAGCCAACATACAACTAAGCCTGAATAAACAAATTATGCTGACTTAGTCCCCTAGTCTCCACATACACTGTGTGCTTGCCCTCTGCCAAAGTGAATCCTGAACAAAGGATTAAACATGTTCCACTAAACTGCAATTGGAAAAATATTCTGAAGTGCAAGTCTCCAAGACCTAGAAGACAAAAGCAGTCTAGCTGTCCGGTAGGGAGACAGCTCACCAGGCATGAAAGGACACGTACTCCTCACAAAGACCTGTTGAAAAAGAAAGAACAGAGTAACCAACTCTGGCTTTCTGTGACTAGGGCAGCAATATGTTAGTAAAACCCACCTCACCACTTCCTAACTGCTTTAAAACCACCACTATTCTTACTCAAGAGAATGAAGTGGACACAGCTAAACCCAAATCCTTGCTTGCCGGGAAAAGTACCCAGAAAAGGATTAATATCTTCAGACACCGAACTTCACCTCCTCCATTGACAGAGACAAAGAGAATGACTGGGGATTATAGGTAATAGGAGTGACACTTAACAGCTTTGCTGTGATGCTCTTTGCCCCCTCCTGCTGACCAGGAATGAATATCTCACTAGTAATTGGAATGACGCTGTGGACTCTCCATGTCTTAGGAAAGAAAGCTATCTCTGGCAGACCTCAACGTCTCACAATCTGGTTGAAAACTTCCTGATACAGAGACAATTTTCCTGGGTGAAAAGCCTGGTGTCTGCCTCCCAATTGTTCACATCAAGAATGTGGTAGAAATCATACAATGATTATGTTCTGCCCAGCTAATAAGGTGGTTCACTTCTCTCATTGACACAGGCAACTGCTGTGACACTGTATCCTCCTTTCTGAGGTTGAGCGAAACTCTGGAGATCTATGAAGATTGCACAGAATTCGAAAATATATATGGATAACGTTGCTTCGCCTCCTGAAGAGACCAAACTCCCTGCACTCTCCAAGACATAGATTTTAACTTAGCAGATAAAACAAAAGGAATACCTGGCTTCCTTAGAAGGAAGTTCAGCTATGGGGGAAAAAGTTAGGCTGTTTGGGAGCCGCATTAAATAATGTATCAGTTCTTTTAGCTGGTTTCTTAACTGTAGCAGGAAAATCCTCTACCTCTAAATCAATTAAAACTTCCCACAATAATAATAATAATTTGCGATTTATATAGCACTTTTCTCCCTGTGAGACACAAAGCACTTTATAAATATACCAACATAAAGACATAAAAGTTAGGAGTTTCTGATGGTCAGATAAGTGGACTGAATGCCTAATGGAAGAGGTGTGTCTTTAGCTTTTTTTAAAAAAAATTTTTAAGGACAGTGCCTCTCTGATTGTGCAAGGTAAAGAGTTCCAGAAAGTAGGGGCAGCATGGCCGAATGCTCTGGAGCCTGAGTTTGTCCTTATTCCTGGCACTGAGAGGAGAGATGTGTTGGCTGACCTAAGTGAGCGGGATGGGATGTAGGGTGTCAGGAGCACTTTCAGGTACTGTGGGCCTTTGTTGTTTAAGGCTTTGAAGTTCAGCAGGCCAATTTTAAAATATGTTCGCCATTTAATTGGAAGCCAATGCTGGTGTTATGTGGCAGAAGCGAGTTTGATTGGTCAGTAGTCTGGCTGCTGCGTTTTGTACCGTTTGAAGGCGATGGAGTTATTTTTTTGGGAGGCCCGCGTAAAGTGCATTGCAGTAATCTAGCCTAGAGGATATAAATGCATGGATAAATGTTGGCATATCATCCGGTGGAGTTAAAGGGACAGTCAAGTATAAATTAAACTTTCATTATTCAGATAGGACTTTTAATTTTAATTGACTTTCCAATTTACTTTTATCATCAAATTTGCTTTTTTCTCTTGGTATTCTTAGTTTAAACTAAACATAGGTAGGCTCATATGCTAATTTCTAAGCCTTTGAGGGCTGCCTCTTATTACATGCTTTTTAAATCTCTTTTCAACACAAAGAGACAGAAAGTACACGTGGGCTATATAGATAACACTGTGTTCAGGCACAGAAAGTTATTTAAGATCTAGCACAATACAATGCAAAATTTAAGACAATAGATAATAAACGGTCACAGTCATGTGATCAGGGGGTTGGAAGAAGGTTCCTAGATACAAGGTAATCACAAAGGTAAAAAGTACATTAATATAACTGCAAAACTGGGGAATGAGTAATAAAGGGATTATCTGTCTTTTAAAACAATAACAATTCTATGGTTGACTGTCCCTTTAAGTGTTGTATCCTGTATTTTCTGATGAAAGTAGGCAATTTTATTACGGAGAAAATCTGCTGTTTAAAAGATAGTCCAGCGTCAATCAGCACTCCGATGTTTCGTACCTTTGCTGAACAAACGAGTTCAGAGCCTCCATACTCCAGGCAAGTTGGGTGATCGTGCAATATTTTTGATGCCTCACCAAGAGTAACTCTGTTTTGTCCGGGTTCACTTTGAGACAGCTAGCATTAATTCATTCTATGCGGTCTGTTAAGCAACTGTTTATGCGGCATGCTGGGTCTGTAGTATCTGGAGCAAAGGAGAAGTAGAGTTGTGTGTCATCATGATACCTTATGCCATGTCGGTTAATGATGTCCCTCAGTGGTAGTAAGTACATTGCAAATAGCATGGGAGACAGGATGGATCCTTGTGGAACTCCACAGGTCAGTTCTGTCGGTGCCAATGAGCTTGATCCTAATATTACTCTCTGTGATCTACCAGCGAGGAAAGATTTAAACCAGTTAAGGACTGTGCCTCCTAGACCACAGATGTGCTGCAAGCGCTCTATTAGAATCCTATGGTCAATGGTGTCAAATGCAGCTGAGAGATCCAGGAGGATTAGGATGGAGTAATCACCTTTGTCTCTTGCCATGATGAGATCATTTGGCACTCAGACTAGCCCTGTTTCAGTGCTGTGGCGGCATCTGAAGCCTGACTGGAAAGGATTGAATATGTTCAGACGTGATAGATGGGCTTCCAGTTGAGTTGCCACTACTTTTTCAATTATTTTCCCCAGAAATGGGAGGTTGGATACTGGTCTATAATTAGTCATGTAGCCTGGGTCTAATAAAGGTTTCTTTAGGAGTAGTTTTACCACAGCTTCTTTTAGAGGATCTGGGAAGTATTCCATTTTTAGTGAACACTGCACTATTTTTGTAAGGGCTGGGGCGAGTGTTACAATGCAAACAGATATGAGCTGAGTTGGAGCAGGGTCTAAGTCACACGTAGTAGGGTGCAACTTTTGTATGTTGTTTTTAACTCCTTTAATATCCGCATTTGTAAAAGTGGACCATAAACTGGGGCAATCTGGCATTCCATTGTAGTGGTTCTCGTGTAACTGTTTGGCCTGCTGTAATAGCGGTTCAGAATGAGGAAATCTTGTCTCTCAAGAAGTTTGCAAATCCTTCCCATTTATCCTGAGAAAAGTTGGTGGGGCTAGATTTGCAGAGCCTTTCTACTGTGCGAAACAGTTGCCTGGGTCTATTGTGCAATTTCGCGTGATAAAAATGAAGATTTCTTCTGAGTTATCTTGGATTGATATTTATTTAGATGTTTGGTAAGAGCGGCTTTATCCTCTGAATAATGTGTTCTGTGCCACTTTCTCTCGAGTTTAAGTCCTGTTCTTTTAATTTCTCTGATGGCTATCAAACCATGGTGCATTGTTGTGGGTTTTGACAGTGCGTTTACGAGTTGGTGCAATGCTTTCTAGGGTGTCTTTCATGGTTTTGTTGTAGAGTCGGACTAAGGAGCTGGTGTCTTTGCAGGTGCCCATTAGTTCACTTAGAGCCGATTCCATATGTGATGCTACATCCAGTGGTGTCACCCCTTTTAATGAGCGGTGTTTGACCAGGTTCTGAGGCTGGTGTCTGGTTGATTGTGATACAATGGAAAAGTGAATGGTGTGGTGGTCTGACCAAGTAACTGGGTTTACAGTTACTGGTGACACTTCTAGTCCAGACTGGAACACTAGATGAAGTGTATGACCTTTTCTGTGGGTGGGAGTGGCCAACGATTTGTGTGAAGCCGAGGGTACTCATCAAGCTGAGGAGATCCTGCCCAAGCAGGGAAAGGGTGTTGTCAATCCAAGTGTTGAAGTCTCCTAATATATGCCATCCGGGGTGTTCAAGGATTAAGCCAGCCAAAAGGTCAGGGAGTTCCTGAAGAAATCTCTTCCCATCTCCTGGGGGTCTGTATATTAGCAGTATTCTGAATCCTCTCTCTATTGAGAGGCTGGCAGGTACGCATTCAAAAGATTGGGTTTTGTGGACTGATATTGGTCGGGGATTTAAGGATGATTTTGCACAGATCATAACTCCGCCTCCCTTGCGATCTTGTCTCAGGCAGTGGAACACTGTGTAATTGTCTGGAATAGCTGCCTCTAGAATAGGCCCTGCATTTTCATCTAACCATGATTCTGTGATGCATGCTAATTTGCATGTTTCAATAATGATGGCAATAATAGCTGTTTTGTTCTTTATTGATCTGGCATTGCATAGGATTGCTCTGATAGGACAGTCTTGGGATTCTGAGTTTTTTGCTCTGTACTTTGGAGACAGTGTTTCTTCTAATGGGGATCACACAGAGAGATTTTGTTGATTTGATAGTGCGGTTTTTGTGGCTTTTAGGTTGGATCACTTCAATTTGGCTTGCTGTGGACAGGGTGGTGGGGCAGCTGTGATAGAGTCAGGATATAGAACTTTAAATTTTGATTTTCCTCCCCAACAGCCCCTGTCGATCCCTTTGAATATGACGAGTAATTTTAGGGTAGCCACTATAAGGGACTGAGTGCTGCGACCGCTTTTTATGATCTTAGAGAGTGAAGATGTGAGGACGTATAGGTGGCCATTCCCTCTGCAGTGAAGGGGTTAAAAAAGCTTCTAGTTTTTGTAGGGATGTTAGCAGTGGGGGCTGGTTACATTGCCCTGCTCTATAGGATTCAGGCAAGAGAGAGGTGTGAGATTTGCACTTCAGGCTGCATTGTAGATAACAGATAAGAAAGCATGCAGGGGTTTTAAAAGGAATGTGTTTTAGTGAAATAAATTTCATTGATTAGTTTTTCTTGTGTTAAGAAATTAAATCTGAGCACTGCTAAATCGATGATCAAATCCAAAACCCAATTTGTGCATGGGTTGAGTATGTTGTTTTTTTTTAGTTTAAGTGTACCTTGTTTGTGGTGTTCAGCTGAAGGTATCTCTTTCTGGTAGTAAGATGGTCCGGTGGGAGTATATTTCCATCCGTTGAGTATCTCAGTTTAGTAATGCCGTCCGTTCAATTTTGACGAGTCTAGTTGTGCGTTATGTGGAGTCGATATTGGTCCTTGAAATAATTGTGATGAATTTTGAATGTAAGGAGGTTAAAATTAAGATAAATACTGGAGTGGTCAGGAGCCTGAGGAAAGTGAGGCAGCCAGCAGCGGCGCCCTTGTAGAATGCAAAAGCCTGAAATTAAAGCACACATCCTCTGCCACAGCAGTAGGGCCTGATAATCTAAAGCTCAACAAAGGATACCAAGAGAAAAAAAAGAACACTTGATAATAGAAGTAATTTAGAAAGTTGTTTAAAATGATATGCTCTATTTGAATGACGTTTTGATCTTTGCCTCACTGTTTGCTTTTAATTTAGTAAAGACAATTTATATTAAAAATGCTTTTAACACCTTAGAATATATTCATTTTTGCACTTTAATGTCCTTTTAATTAATTCAAATGATGATTCTTTTATTGGATTATAATGCCATAGAAAAAGATGCTTAAAATAAACTGGGTTACATATAATGTATTTTCTCACATCTAACTCTAAGACCTAAAAATAAATATTTTACTATTTTTTGCCTTGGCTTTGACAATGCACAGGGCAGATTACATTAGTCAGAACAAACCAGAAACTGATTACTTGTTATAGGAATCATCAGTATGACACTTTATTCTCTGCGACTATGCTATAAATTGAGTTAACAAAATCAATGGCCCATAGTCTCATCTAGCTAATAGTAATCAAAGACTTATTAATCTCCCAGTGAATATAGTGCAGCACTAAAATATAACCCTGACGTCATGGGCGTCTGCAGGAGGCAAAAAATTTGAATAAACTAAAAATATCAGTGGCAACATGTGAAGCAGGCAGAGTTGCTCATTGTACGCAGGAGCTGCAAATACTTTTAAATATGGTAGTTCATTGGTATCAAGAGTCAAAAGTGCTTATACTTAGATATATATATGTATATATATATATATATATATATATATATAATATAGGTTGGATTTTGGCGTTGTGCCTGATACAGGGGAAAACTTGGAAACAAAGTCACTATGGGAGATCCTAATGGTGGCTGCTATTATGGGTATCTCACTTCCTCCTTAGTGAGAAAAAGATTTTCTGTGTCTGTAGCAGGTGTGTTTACAACAGCGCCTTCCAAGAGGAACTCCTCATGTGCATGTATGGATACAAATATAACTGTGCCCAAATGAGTAAAACAGTGGTATAATCAGCTCACCTGTAGGACCACAGGGATAAGTGATCAGTGATGCAATGTGATGTAATACTCCCATTCAGGTACAGTTTTCTTTCCGGTTGGAAAAGATCCTCTTGTTTACAGGATAGAAATGGTCTGTATAGAGAACTGGGTAGTCTAATAAAAGACTGGAGTGGTGATGTGGGACACCCCTTCTGTTACTACTCTGTATGTGTGGACAGAGAGTAGATAGAGGGGGTATTCTGTTTTATACTAGAGCTGAATAGGAGATAACTAATAATAATAATAAAAAAAAAAAAAAAAAAAAAAATATTTGGAATACGGATTAAAAGAGTAAAAAGCCCAAAAATTCCTATAAATTAATTTGAAATTACTGTAGAATACTGGCAAATGCTAAAAAATGCTAAAAAAAATGTAAAAAAAGAGGGTTTTAAAAATTGGGGTGAATGTACATAAGCACGTAGCTGTCGACAAATGCTACATAAAGGGCTTGATGTGCTAGTAACAAAATACAGTGCTATGCACTACTGTAAAAAACCTGCTTGCGGCATCTCGAGTGTCCAGATGTGACGTCACATACGTGCGTCACGTGCCTTACGCGTTTCGTGAGCGTCTCAGCTCACTTCTTCAGAGGCATTCAATCTAGTAGCATACTTGGTGTCCTTATATACGGCTAGATTTAGAGTTTTGTCGGTAACGACCCGTGTAGCTAACGCTGGCTTTTTTCTGGCCGCACCTTTAAAATAACTCTGGTATTGAGAGTCCACAGAATGGCTGCGTTAGGCTCCAAAAAAGAAGCGTAGAGCATATTTAACGCAACTTCAACTCTCGATACCAGAGTTGCTTACGGACGCGGCCAGCCTCAAAAACGTGCTCGTGCACGATTCCCCCATAGAAAACAATGGGGCTGTTTGAGCTGAAAAAAAAAAACTAACACCTGCAAAAAAGCCGCGTTCAGCTCCTAACGCAGCCCCATTGTTTGCTATGGGGAAACACTTCCTACGTCTGCACCTAACACTCTAACATGTACCCCGAGTCTAAACACCCCTAACCTTACACTTATTAACCCCTATTCTGCCGCCCCCGCTATCGCTGACCCCTGCATATTATTATTAACCTCTAATCTGTCGCTCCGTAAACCGCCGCTAATTACATTATCCCTATGTACCCCTAATCTGCTCTCCCTAACACCGCCGACCCCTATATTATATTTATTAACCCCTAATCTGCCGCCCACAACGTCGCCTCCACCTGCCTACACTTATTAACCCTAATCTGCCGACCGGACTGCACCGCTATTATAATAAAGTTATTAACCCCTAATCCGCCTCACTAACCCTATAATAAATAGTATTAACCCCTAATCTGCCCTCCCTAACATCGCCGACACCTAAATTCAAACATTAACCCCTAATCTGCCGACTGGAGCTCACCGCTATTCTAATAAATGTATTAACCCCTAAAGCTAAATCTAACCCTAACACCCCCCCTAACTTAAATATAATTTAAATCTAACGAAATTAATTAACTCTTATTAAATAAATTATTCCTATTTAAAGCTAAATACTTACCTGTAAAATAAATCCTAATATAGCTACAATATAAATTATAATTATATTATAGCTATTTTAGGATTAATATTTATTTTACAGGTAACTTTGTATTTATTTTAGCCAGGTACAATAGCTATTAAATAGTTAAGAACTATTTAATAGCTAAAATAGTTAAAATAATTACAAAATTACCTGTAAAATAAATCCTAACCTAAGTTACAATTAAACCTAACACTACACTATCAATAAATTAATTAAATACAATACCTACAATTAAACCTAACACTACACTATCAATACATTAAATACAATACCTACAAATAACTACAATGAAATAAACTAACTAAAGTACAAAAAATAAAAAAATATTTACAAACATAAGAAAAATATTACAACAATTTTAAACTAATTACACCTACTCTAAAAACCCTAATAAAATAACAAAGCCCCCCAAAATAAAAAATGCCCTACCCTATTCTAAATTACAAAACTTCAAAGCTCTTTTACCTTACCAGCCCTGAACAGGGCCCTTTGCGGGGCATGCCCCAAGAAATTCAGCTCTTTTGCCTGTAAAAAAAACACATACAATACCCCCCCCCCAACATTACAACCCACCACCCACATACCCCTAATCTAACCCAAACCCCCCTTAAATAAACCTAACACTAAGCCCCTGAAGATCTTCCTACCTTGTCTTCACCTCACCGGGTATCACACCGATCCGTCCTGGCTCCGATATCTTCATCTAAGCCCAAGCGGGGGCTAGACATCCATCATCCGACGGCTGAAGAAGTCCAGAAGAGGCTCCAAAGTCTTCATCCTATCCGGGAAGAAGAGTAGATCCGGACCGGCAACCATCTTCTTCCAAGCGGCATTTTCTATCTTCATCCGATGAGGACCGGCTCCATCTTGAAGACCTCCACCACGGACCCATCTTCTTCCGACGACGACTTCCCGACGTTCCGATCAGCCAATAGAATGCAAGCTCAATCTGATTGGCTGATCGGATCAGCCAATCGGATTAAACTTGATTCTGATTGGCTGATTCCATCAGCCAATCAGAATTTTCCTACCTTCCTATCAGCCAATCGGAATTCGAGGGACACCATCTTGGATGACGTCCCTTAAAGGAACCGTCATTCGTCGGGAAGTCGTCGTCAGAAGAAGATGGGTCCGCGGTGGAGGTCTTCAAGATGGAGCCGGTCCTCATCGGATGAAGATAGAAGATGCCGCTTGGAAGAAGATGGTTGCCGGTCCGGATCTACTCTTCTTCCCGGATAGGATGAAGACTTTGGAGCCTCTTCTGGTCTTCTTCAGCCATCGGATGATGGATGTCTAGCCCCCGCTTGGGCTTAGATGAAGATTTCGGAGCCTGGAACGATCGGTCATACCTGGCATGGTGAAGACAAGGTAGAAAGATCTTCAGGGGCTTAGTGTTAGGTTTATTTAAGGGGGGTTTGGGTTAGATTAGGGGTATGTGGGTGGTGGGTTGTAATGTTGGGGGGGGGGTATTGTATGTTTTTTTTTACAGGCAAAAGAGCTGAATTCTTTGGGGCATGCCCCGCAAAGGGCCCTGTTCAGGGCTGGTAAGGTAAAAGAGCTTTGAACTTTAGTAATTTAGAATAGGGTAGGGCATTTTTTATTTTGGGGGTCTTTGTTTTTTTATTAGGGGGCTTAGAGTAGGTGTAATTAGTTTAAAATTGTTGTAATATTTTTCTGATGTTTGTAAATATTTTTTTATTTTTTGTAACTTAGTTCTTTTTTATTTTTTGTACTTTAGTTAGTTTATTTCATTGTATTTATTTGTAGATATTGTATTTAATTAATTTATTGATAGTGTAGTGTTAGGTTTAATTGTAGGTAATTGCAGGTATTTTATTTAATTAATTTATTGATAGTGTAGTGTTAGGTTTAATTGTAACTTAGGTTAGGATTTATTTTACAGGTAATTTTGTAATTATTTTAACTATTTTAGCTATTAAATAGTTCTTAACTATTTAATAGCTATTGTACCTGGTTAAAAAAATTACAAAGTTACCTGTAAAATAAATATTAATCCTAAAATAGCTATAATATAATATAATTTATATTGTAGCTATATTAGGATTTATTTTACAGGTAAGTATTTAGCTTTAAATAGGAATAATTTATTTAATAAGAGTTAATTTATTTAGTTAGATTTAAATTATATTTAATTTAGGGGGGTGTTAGTGTTAGGGTTAGACTTAGCTTTAGGGGTTAATCCATTTATTAGAATAGCGGCGAGATTCGGTCGGCAGATTAGGGGTTAATAATTGAAGTTAGGTGTCGGCGATGTTAGGGAGGGCAGATTAGGGGTTAATACTATTTATTATAGGGTTATTGAGGCGGGAGTGAGGCGGATTAGGGGTTAATAACTTTATTATAGTAGCGGTGAGATCCGCTCGGCAGATTAGGGGTTAATAAGTGTAGGCAGGTGGAGGCGACGTTGAGGGGGGCAGGTTAGGGGTTAATAAATATAATATAGGGGTCGGCGGTGTTAGGGGCAGCAGATTAGGGGTACATAGCTATAATGTAGCTGGCGGCGGCGTGCGGACGGCAGATTAGGGGTTAATAAGTGTAGATAGCTGGCGGCGACGTTGAGGGGGACAGGTTAGGGGTTAATAAATATAATATAGGGGTCGGCGGTGTTAGGGGCAGCAGATTAGGGGTACATAAGGATAATGTAGGTGGCGGTCGGCAGATTAGGGGTTAAAAAATTTAATCGAGTGGCGGCGATGTGGGGGGACCTCGGTTTAGGGGTACATAGGTAGTTTATGGGTGTTAGTGTACTTTAGAGCACAGTAGTTAAGAGCTTTATGAACCGGCGTTAGCCCAGAAAGCTCTTAACTACTGACTTTTTTCTGCGGCTGGAGTTTTGTCGTTAGATTTCTAACGCTCACTTCAGACACGACTCTAAATACCGGAGTTAGGAAGATCCCATTGAAAAGATAGGATACGCAATTGACGTAAGGGGATCTGCGGTATGGAAAAGTCGCGGCTGAAAAGTGAGCGTAAGACCCTTTCCTGACTGACTCCATATACCGGCGGTTGCCTAAAACCAGCGTTAGGAGCCTCTAACGCTGGTTTTCACGGCTACTGCCAAACTCCAAATCTAGGCCATAGTTTGCTAATTGCCATTAGAGAAAGTTAATTGTGGCAATGCAGACTAATTGATGCAGTAATTATTTCCCTGCTTTAGCAATATTGAAAGCTAAAACAGGTGTATATGGGCAAATTTTGGAGTGCAATAAAAAAGATATGTATGTAAAACTGCCTTTGTGTCATAAATTTTGTGAACAAATAACATATTGATTTGTATTTATAAAACTTAAAAAAACAGACGTATGAAAAGGTAAAGATGTGTTTTTTTTAAAAATATATTTTTCGATAAATATATTTTATTATCGGTCTTTAAATGTATTTATGGTAATAAGCAATAAATGATACAATAAATATTAGTGTATGTTATATATTCATTTTAGTAGATATGCTTATTAATTTATATAAAAATACATATAAAAATATAATATAAAGTATGTGTATATATGAACTGTAGCGAATAGATTATATCATAATTGTATGCTCAAGAGATGCTATTTATAGCATACTCTATTAAAAGCTAAGGGTTACTTAAATTGAATAGAAAGAATTTGAATACAAGACTACATATAGAACTGAGTAAAAAACAGGGTAAAAAATATATATGGTGAAAAAGGTATATGCACTGAATAGAAGCCTTTATTAAAATAATATGAAATTATTAATTGCTATACAAAAAGTGCATCCATGTTGCTATTTGGTTAAACAAAACTGTGTCAGGAGTAGTGTGCAACAACCTATAAATATACTAAAACCTTATTGGGTGATAAAATAAAATAAATATTTATTAAATAAATATTTCTGGTAATTTATAATATGGGAAATCAGAGGAAAGCTGCTAAATCTATTTCTGTATTTGGCCCATAAGGTTTTCTGGTCTTAAGCTTGTATATCCAGAAAGTTTCTCTTTTTCTTAGCTGTAGTAATCTATTTGTACCTTCTGTATGTGGTATATGTTCGATTGCTTTTATTTTAAGCTCCTTTTCATTTTTGTTATGGAATTCTTCGAAGTGGGTCCCTAAGCCATATTCGGGCTCATCGCTAGTGATTTTTCTATGTGTTCCAGGACTTCTCTTCGTCCTTCCTATATAAGATTTTTTTAGCTACAGGTCAGTTGATATACGACATACTGAGATTTGCAATTCATAAAACTTTCTATTTCACATTTGTTATTTTTCTCATCAGTAATCCATTTGTTCTCTTTTTTATTTTTACTGACGTGTTGTTCACAGCATGAGCAGTTGTTTCTATTGCATTTATAGAACCCTCTTGTTTTAGTTGTTAGACAGTTTACTTGTTTCTGTGTTTTATTTGTTTTTAGTTTAGTAGGTGCTAGTATATTTTTAAAATTCAAATTTTTCTTATACAGGATTTTCGGTCTTTCGGATAATGTTTCCTTCAGTAGAGGATCTCTTTTTAAAATGTGCCAATGCTTATTTAGTCTTTTTTCAATGTCCTTGGTGCCACTGTTAAACATGGTTATAAATCTGGGTGTCTGGTTTAATGGTAAAACTTTTTGTTCACAGGTCTTTTTCACGTTCTTATGTTTATTTTTCTCTATCTACCAAGTTTACTTTTTCATAGGCCTTGTCCACGTTCGCTTTATTATATTTCTTGCTGTAGAACTTCTGTTTTAAAATTTCTGCCGTTTGTTCAAAATCATTATTACTTGAACAAATGCGTTTTATACACTGAAATTGGCCATAGGAAATGTTGTTTATTCATCTCTTGTGATGGTTACTGGTGGCGTGAAGATATCCATTTGTATCCGTGTCTTTGGTATAGATTTTTGTTTCAATCATGTTGTTTTCGATGAAGATGGTGACATCCAAAAAGTTTATTTATGTCTTTTTCCAGGTTTTGGTAAATTTTAGATTCCAACTGTTTTGGTTTAGGGAGTTAACAAATTCATTGAACTGGAATTTATTTTCCTTCCAGATTATGACGATATCATCAATGAATCTCTTCCACTTCACAATATTTTCTATGAATTTGTTGTTGGTCCATATATGTTGGTTTTCAAAGGCCCCCATATACATATTGGCAAAGCTTGTGGCGAATTTTGTACCCATTGCTGTGCATTTTTTTGAAGCCCGATTCCTCTCAGAGTACAGTGAATGTCAGAAGGACGTGAAGTGAGTATCACATATACTCTGTTATCGGTCGTAGAGATTCATCTCTTACCTCCCTTTTCAGATCGACAATATACTCTCATATTCCATTACCTCTACTGATAACCGTTTCAGTACTGGTTTGGCTATCTGCTATATGTGGATGGGTGTCTTTCGGTAAGTATGTTTTCATTACTTAAGACACTCTCAGCTATGGTTTGGCACTTTATGTATTTATATAAAGTTCTAAATATATGTATTGTACTTATATTTGCCATGATTCAGGTTTTCAGTATATTTCCTTTTTGCAGACTGTCAGTTTCATATCTGGGAAACGCTTTTTTATGAAAAAAAAATTCTTACCTGGGGTATAGTCTCTTTTTCAATTTATTTTTTTTTTAAATTTGCGGGCAGAATTAGGTTTGCAAGGGCGCAAAATGCCAAAGTTTATTGCATCATTCTTGGCGCAAGATTTTTTGGCGCGAAGTTACGTTCGTTGATGCAAATTCGTCATTTCCAACGACTTAGTTGACTCTGAGTCCTTCACAAGGTTGCTTCATCTATGACGCGAGTGTGTCGTTTTTTGGACGTTTTTGGCGCCAAAAAATAGTTTTCTGTTTGTTGTGCGTCATACTTGGCGCCAAATATTTTAATTATTTAAGACCCCATTCCTATTTGCCTCTTGCCTTTTTCTATGTCAGAGGGCTATGCTGTTTGCATTTTTTCCCATTCCTGAAACTGCCATATAAGGACATTGATAATTTTGCTATATATGTTATTTTTTTTTTTCTCTTACATTTGCAAGATGTCTCAATCTGATCCTGTCTCAGAATTCACTGTTGGATCCCTGCTGCCTGATAACAGTTCTACCAAAGCTAAGTGCATTTGTTGTAAACTTGTGGAGATTATACCTCCAGCTGTGGTTTGTAATAGTTGTCATGATAAACTTTTACATGCAGAAAATGTATCCATCAGTAGTAGTTCATTACATGTTGTTGTTCCCTCAACATCTAATGCACAATATATACCTGTAAATTTAAAATAATTTATTTCTGATTCTATTCAGAAGGCTTTGTCTGCTATTCTTCTAATAAACGTAAAAGGTCTTTTAAAACATCTCATAGAGTTGATAAAATTTCAAATGACCGGCAACATACTGATTTATCCTTCTCTGATGAGGATCTATCTGATTCAGAGGATCCTGCCTCAGATATTGACACTGACAAATCCTCTTATTTTTTTAAAATGGAGTATATTTGTTCTTTATTAAAGGAAGTGTTGATTCCATTAGATATGGAAGAAACTAGTCCTCTTGATATTAAAACTAGTAAACGTTTAAATTCTGTTTATAAACCTCCTGTGGTTATTCCAGAGGTTTTTCCAGTTCCTAATGCTATTTCTAATATGATTTCTAAAGAATGGATTAGGCCTGGTACTTCTTTTATTCCTTCTTTAAGGTTTAAAAAATTGTATCCTTTGCCAGCAGTTAGATTGGAGTTTTGGGAAAAGATCCCCAGTTGATGGGGCTATCTCTACTCTTGCTAAACGTACTACTATTCCTACGGAAGATAGTACTTCTTTTAAAGATCCTTTAGATAGGAAACTTGAATCTTATCTAAGGAAAGCTTATTTATATTCAGGTCATCTTCTTAGGCCTGCAATTTATTTGGCTGATGTTGCAGCTGCTTCAACTTTTTGGTTGGAAACTTTAGCGCAACAAGTATCGGATCATGATTTGTCTAGCATTGTTAAGTTGATTCAACATGCTAATAATTTCATTTGTGATGCCATTTTTGATATCATCAAAATTGATGTTAGATATATGTCTTTGGCTATTTTAGCTAGAAGAGCTTTGGCATCATGGTTAAAGCTTTTGATTCATCAAGCTTATTTGGAGTCGGGTAAAGCACCGCCTCAGAGAATTACAGCTCATTCTACTAGATCAGTTTCCACTTCTTGGGCTTTTAAGAATGAAGCTTCAGTTGATCAGATTTGCAAAGCAGCAACTTGGTCTTCTTTGCATACTTTTACTAAATTCTACCATTTTGATGTATTTGCTTCTTCGGAAGCAGTTTTTGGTTTGGAAAGTTCTTCAGGCAGCTGTTTCAGTTTGATTCTTCTGCTTATGATTTAAGTTTTTATTTTTATTTTTTGAAAATAAACTTATATTTGGGTTGTGGATTATTTTTATCAGCGAAATGGCTGTTTTTATTTTGTCCCTCCCTCTCTAGTGACTGTGACTCTTGTGTGGAGTTCCACATCTTGGGTATTGCTATCCCATACGTCACTAGCTCATGGACTCTTGCCAATTACATGAAAGAAAACATAATTTATGTAAGCACTTACCTGATAAATTAATTTATTTCATAATGGCAAGAGTCCATGAGGCCCACCCTTTTTATGGTGGTTATGATTTTTTTGTATAAAGCACAATTATTTCAAAATTCCTTTGTTGATGCTTTTTACTCCATTCGTTTTCACCCCACTTCTTGGCTATTCGTTAAACTGAATTGTGGGTGTGGTGAGGGGTGTATTTATAGGCATTTTGAGTTTTGGGAAACTTTGCCCCTCCTGGTAGGATTGTATATCCCATACGTCACTAGCTCATGGACTCTTGTCAATATGAAAGAAATGAATTTATCAGGTACGTTCTTACATAAATAATGTTATTATGTGGAATAGATGTGTAGAGAGCTGTAAGATCTAATGTTGCTAATGAATAGCCTTTTTCCCATTTATTCTCCTTCAGTATTGACAGGAGATGTGGGGTGTCTTGTATATATGATTTAATTTTTGGAACTTCCGGTTGGAGGAAATAATCCACGTATTCCGATAAATTACTAGTTAAACTGTTAATACTGGAAATAATTGGTCGACATGGGGGATTTTGAGTATCTTTGTGCACTTTTGGTAAGTGATAAAAGACTGCAGTTTTTATGGTGTCTGAGGATAGGAATATGTATTCTTCCTCATTAAGGGCATTTGTATAGTTAAAGAACTCCTAACCAGTGAAACAAACATTAAGCAAAAACAAATTGCCTTTATAGGAGAGACTATAAATTTCATCTTAACCAAAAAACATAATTTATGCTTACCTGATAAATGTATTTCTCTTGTAGTGTATCCAGTCCACGGATCATCCATTACTTGTGGGATATTCTCCTTCCCAACAGGAAGTTGCAAGAGGATCACCCACAGCAGAGCTGCTATATAGCTCCTCCCCTCACTGCCATATCCAGTCATTCGACCGAAACAAGCCGAGAAAGGAGAAACCATAGGGTGCAGTGGTGACTGTAGTTTAATTAAAATTTAGACCTGCCTTAAAAGGACAGGGCGGGCCGTGGACTGGATACACTACAAGAGAAATAAATTTATCAGGTAAGCATAAATTATGTTTTCTCTTGTTAAGTGTATCCAGTCCACGGATCATCCATTACTTGTGGGATACCAATACCAAAGCTAAAGTACACGGATGATGGGAGGTACAAGGCAGGAACTTAAACGGAAGGAACCACTGCCTGTAGAACCTTTCTCCCAAAAACAGCCTCCGAAGAAGCAAAAGTATCAAATTTGTAAAATTTTGAAAAGGTATGAAGCGAAGACAAAGTTGCAGCCTTGCAAATCTGTTCAACAGAAGCCTCATTTTTAAAGTCCCAGGTGGAAGCCACAGCTCTAGTAGAATGAGCTGTAATCCTTTCAGGGGGCTGCTGTCCAGCAGTCTCATAGGCTAAACGGAAGCCAAAAAGAAAGAGAGGTTGCCGAGGCCTTTTGACCTCTCCTCTGTCCAGAGTAAACAACAAACAGGTTAGATGTTTGACGAAAATCTTTAGTAGCTTGTAAGTAAAACTTCAAGGCACGGACTACATCTAGATTATGCAAAAGACGTTCCTTCTTTGAAGAAGGATTAGGACACAATGATGGAACAACAATCTCTTGATTGATATTCTTGTTAGAAACCACCTTGGGTAAAAACCCAGGTTTTGTACGCAGAACTACTTTATCTGAATGAAAGATCAGATAAGGAGAATCACAATGTAAGGCAGATAACTCAGAGACTCTTCGAGCCGAGGAAATAGCCATCAGAAACAGAACTTTCCATGATAGAAGTTTGATATCAATAGAATGAAGGGGTTCAAACGGAACCCCTTGGAGAACTTTAAGAACCAAGTTTAAGCTCCATGGAGGAGCAACAGGTTTAAACACAGGCTTAATTCTAACTAAAGCCTGACAAAATGCCTGAACGTCTGGAACTTCTGCCAGACGCTTGTGTAAAAGAATAGACAGAGCAGAAATCTGTCCCTTTAAAGAACTAGCTGATAATCCTTTGTCCAAACCCTCTTGGAGGAAGGACAATATCCTAGGAATCCTAACCCTACTCCATGAGTAATTCTTGGATTCACACCAATGAAGATATTTACGCCATATCTTATAGTAGATTTTCCTGGTGACAGGCTTTCGTGCCTGTATTAAGGTATTAATGACTGACTCGGAGAAGCCACGCTTTGATAGGATCAAGCGTTCAATCTCCATGCAGTCAGTCTCAGAGAAATTAGATTCGGATGATTGAAAGGACCTTGTATTAGAAGGTCTTGTCTCAGAGGCAGAGTCCATGGTGGAAAGGATGACATGTCCACCAGATCTGCATACCAGGTCCTGCGTGGCCACGCAGGTGCTATCAGAATCACTGATGCTCTCTCCTGTCTGATTTTGGCAATCAGTCGAGGGAGCAGAGGAAACGGTGGAAACACATAAGCCAGGTTGAAGAACCAAGGAGCTGCTAGAGCATCTATCAGCGTCGCTTCTGGGTCCCTGGACCTGGATCCGTAACAAGGAAGCTTGGCGTTCTGGCGAGACGCCATGAGATCCAGTTCTGGTTTGCCCCAACGATGGACCAATTGAGCAAACACCTCTGGAAGGAGCTCCCACTCCCCCGGATGAAAAGTCTGACGACTTAGAAAATCCGCCTCCAAGTTCTCTACGCCCGGGATATGGATCGCTGATAGGTGGCAAGAGTGAGTCTCTGCCCAGCGAATTATCTTGGAGACTTCCGACATCGCTAGGGAACTCCTGGTTCCCCCTTGATGGTTGATGTAAGCCACAGTCGTGATGTTGTCCGACTGAAATCTGATGAACCTCAGTGTTGCTAACTGAGGCCAAGCTAGAAGAGCATTGAATATTGCTCTTAACTCCAGAATATTTATTGGGAGGAGTTTCTCCTCCTGAGTCCATGAACCCTGAGCCTTCAGGGAGTTCCAGACTGCACCCCAACCTAGAAGGCTGGCATCTGTTGTTACAATCGTCCAATCTGGTCTGCGAAAGGTCATACCCTTGGACAGGTGGACCCGAGAAAACCACCAGAGAAGAGAATCTCTGGTTTCCTGATCCAGATTTAGTAGAGGGGACAAATCTGTGTAATCCCCATTCCACTGACTGAGCATGCATAATTGCAGCGGTCTGAGATGCAGGCGCGCAAATGGCACTATGCCCATCGCTGCTACCATTAAGCCGATTACTTCCATGCACTGAGCCACCGCAGGGCGCGGAATGGAGTGAAGAACACGGCAAGCATTTAGAAGTTTTGATAACCTGGACTCCGTCAGGTAAATTTTCATTTCTACAGAATCTATAAGAGTCCCGAGGAAGGAAACCCTTGTGAGAGGAGATAGAGAACTCTTTTCTTCGTTCACTTTCCACCCATGCGACCTCAGAAATGCCAGAACTATCTCTGTATGAGACTTGGCAATTTGAAAGCTTGACGCCTGTATCAAGATGTCGTCTAGATAAGGAGCCACCGCTATGCCTCGCGGTCTTAGAACCGCCAGAAGTGAGCCCAGAACCTTTGTAAAAATTCTTGGGGCTGTAGCCAACCCGAAGGGAAGAGCTACAAATTGGTAATGCCTGTCTAGAAAGGCAAACCTCAGGAACCGATGATGATTCTTGTGAATCAGAATGTGAAGGTAGGCATCCTTTAAGTCCACTGTGGTCATGTACTGACCCTCTTGGATCATGGGTAAGATGGTTCGAATAGTTTCCATCTTGAATGATGGAACTCTGAGGAATTTGTTTAAGATCTTTAGATCCAAAATTGGTCTGAAGGTTCCTTCTTTTTTGGGAACCACAAACAGATTTGAATAAAAACCCTGTCCTTGTTCCGTCCGCGGAACTGGATGGATCACTCCCATTACTAGGAGGTCTTGCACGCAGCGTAGGAATGCCTCTTTCTTTATCTGGTTTGCAGATAATTTTGAAAGGTGAAATCTCCCTTGTGGAGGAGAAGCTTTGAAGTCCAGAAGATATCCCTGAGATATGATCTCCAACTCCCAGGGATCCTGAACATCTCTTGCCCACACCTGGGCGAAGAGAGAAAGTCTGCCCCCTACTAGATCCGTTGCCGGATAGGGGGCCGTTCCTTCATGCTGTCTTGGAGCCAGCAGCAGGCTTTCTGGCCTGCTTGCCCTTGTTCCAGGACTGGTTAGATTTCCAGGCCTGCTTGGATTGAGCAAAAGTTCCCTCTTGTTTTGAAGCAGAGGAAGTTGATGCTGCACCTGCCTTGAAATTTCGAAAGGCACGAAAATTAGACTGTTTGGCCCTTGATTTGGCCCTGTCCTGAGGAAGGGTATGACCCTTACCTCCAGTAATGTCAGCAATAATTTCTTTCAAACCAGGCCCGAATAAGGTCTGCCCCTTGAAAGGAATGTTGAGTAATTTAGAATCCGGAATTCTTAGCCGTTAGTTTAGTCAAATGAACAATGGCATCAGAAACAAATGAGTTAGCTAGCTTAAGTGTTCTAAGCTTGTCAATAATTTCAGTCAATGGAGCTCTATGAATGGCCTCTTCCAGGGCCTCAAACCAGAACGCCGCCGCAGCAGTGAGGGGCTGTAAAATAAAACCTTGTTGAATAAACATTTTCTTAAGGTAACCCTCTAATTTTGTATCCATTGGATCTGAAAAAGCACAACTGTCCTCAACCGGGATAGTGGTACGCTTTGCTAAAATAGAAACTGCTCCCTCCACCTTAGGGACCGTCTGCCATAAGTCCCGTGTAGTGGCGTCTATTGGAAACATTTTTCTAAATATAGGAGGGGGGGAAACGGCACACCGGGTCTATCCCACTCCTTACTAATAATTTCTGTAAACCTTTTAGGTATTGAAAAAAAACATCGGTACACACCGGCACTGCGTAGTACTTATCCAGTCTACACAATTTATCTGGCACTGCAATTGTGTCACAGTCATTCAGAGCAGCTTACACCTCCCCAAGCAATACACGGAGGTTCTCAAGCTTAAATTTAAAATTAGAAATCTCTGAATCAGGTTTCCCCGAGTCAGAGATGTCACCCACAGACTGAAGCTCTCCATCCTCAGGTTCTGCATATTGTGACGCAGTATCAGACATGGCTCTTACAGCATCTACGCGCTCTGTATCTCGTCTAACCCCAGAGCTATCGCGCTTGCCTCTTAATTCAGGCAATCTGGCTAATACCGCTGACAGGGTATTCCATGATCGCAGCCATGTCCTGCAAAGTAATCGCTATGGGCGTCCCTGATGTAATTGGCGCCATATTAGTGTGAGTCCCTTGAGCGGGAGGCAAAGGGTCCGACACGTGGGGAGAGTTAGTCGGCATAACTTCCCCCTCGACAGAACCCTCTGGTGACAATTCTTTTATAGATAAAGACTGATCTTTACTGTTTAAGGTGAAATCAATACATTTAGTACACATTCTCCTATGGGGCTCCACCATGGCTTTTAAACATAATGAACAAGTAGTTTCCTCTGTGTCAGACATGTTTGTACAGACTAGCAATGAGACTAGCAAGCTTGGAAAACACTTTAAACCAAGTTAACAAGCAATATAAAAAAACAGAATTTATGTTTACCTGATAAATTACTTTCTCCAACGGTGTGTCCGGTCCATGGCGTCATCCTTACTTGTGGGATATTCTCTTCCCCAACAGGAAATGGCAAAGAGCCCAGCAAAGCTGGTCACATGATCCCTCCTAGGCTCCGCCTACCCCAGTCATTCGACCGACGTTAAGGAGGAATATTTGCATAGGAGAAACCATATGTTACCGTGGTGACTGTAGTTAAAGAAAATAAATTATCAGACCTGATTAAAAAAACCAGGGCGGGCCGTGGACCGGACACACCGTTGGAGAAAGTAATTTATCAGGTAAACATAAATTCTGTTTTCTCCAACATAGGTGTGTCCGGTCCACGGCGTCATCCTTACTTGTGGGAACCAATACCAAAGCTTTAGGACACGGATGAAGGGAGGGAGCAAATCAGGTCACCTAAATGGAAGGCACCACGGCTTGCAAAACCTTTCTCCCAAAAATAGCCTCAGAAGAAGCAAAAGTATCAAATTTGTAAAATTTAGAAAAAGTGTGCAGTGAAGACCAAGTCGCTGCCTTATATATCTGATCAACAGAAGCCTCGTTCTTGAAGGCCCATGTGGAAGCCACAACCCTAGTGGAGTGAGCTGTGATTCTTTCAGGAGGCTGCCGTCCGGCAGTCTCATAAGCCAATCGGATAATGCTTTTAATCCAGAAGGAGAGAGAGGTAGAAGTTGCTTTTTTGACCTCTCCGTTTACCAGAATAAACAACAAACAAAGACGAAGTTTGTCTGAAATCCTTAGTAGCTGCTAAGTAAAATTTGAGAGCACGAACTACATCCAAGTTGTGCAACAAACGTTCCTTCTTTGAAACTGGATTAGGACACAAAGAAGGCACAACTATCTCCTGGTTAATGTTTTTGTTAGAAACAACTTTTGGAAGAAAACCAGGTTTAGTACGCAAAACCACCTTATCTGCATGGAACACCAGATAAGAAGAAGAACACTGCAGAGCAGATAATTCTGAAACTCTTCTAGCAGAAGAAATTGCAACCAAAAACAAAACTTTCCAAGATAATAACTTAATATCAACGGAATGTAAGGGTTCAAACGGAACCCCCTGAAGAACTGAAAGAACTAGGTTGAGACTCCAAGGAGGAGTCAAAATTTTGTAAACAGGCTTGATTCTAACCAGAGCCTGAACAAAGGCTAGAACATCTGGCACAGCTGCCAGCTTTTTGTGAAGTAACACAGACAAGGCAGAAATCTGTCCCATCAAGGAACTTGCAGATAATCCTTTTTCCAATCCTTCTCGAAGGAAGGATAGACTCTTAGGAATCTTAACCTTGTCCCAAGGGAATCCTGCAGATTCACACCAACAGATATACCAAATTATGTGGTAATTTTTCTGGTTACAGGCTTTCAGGCCTGAACAAGAGTATTAATAACAGAATCCGAGAACCCTCGCTTTGATAAGATCAAGCGTTCAATCTCCAAGCAGTCAGCTGGAGTGGGTCGAACGGACCTAGAACAAGAAGGTCTCGTCTCAAAGGTAGCTTCCATGGTGGAACCGATGACATATTCACCAGATCTGCATACCAAGTCCTGCGTGGCCACGCAGGAGCTATCAAAATCACCGACGCCCTCTCCTGATTGATCCTGGCTACCAGCCTGGGGATGAGAGGAAACGGCGGGAACACATAAGCTAGTTTGAAGGTCCAAGGTGCTACTAGTGCATCCACTAGAGCCGCCTTGGGATCCCTGGATCTGTACCCGTAGTAAGGAACTCTGAAGTTCTGACGAGAGGCCATCAGATCCATGTCTGGAATGCCCCACGGTTGAGTGACTTGGGCAAAGATTTCCGGATGGAGTTCCCACTCCCCCGGATGCAATGTCTGACGACTCAGAAAATCCGCTACCCAATTTTCCACTCCTGGGATGTGGATAGCAGACAGGTGGCAGGAGTGAGACTCCGCCCATAGAATGATTTTGGTCACTTCTTCCATCGCTAGGGAACTCCTTGTTCCCTCCTGATGGTTGATGTATGAACTTGGCCCTCGCTAGCTGAGGCCAAGCTTTGAGAGCATTGAATATCGCTCTCAGTTCCAGAATATTTATCGGTAGAAGAGATTCTACCCGAGACCAAAGACCCTGAGCTTTCAGGGATCCCCAGACCGCGCCCCAGCCCATCAGACTGGCGTCGGTCGTGACAATGACCCACTCTGGTCTGCGGAAGGTCATCCCTTGTGACAGGTTGTCCAGGGACAGCCACCAACGGAATGAGTCTCTGGTCCTCTGATTTACTTGTATCTTCGGAGACAAGTCTGAATAGTCCCCATTCCACTGACTGAGCATGAACAGTTGTAATGGTCTTAGATGAATGCGCACAAAAGGAACTATGTCCATTGCCGCTACCATCAAACCTATCACTTCCATGCACTGCGCTATGGAAGGAAGAGGAACGGAATGAAGTATCCGACAAGAGTCTAGAAGTTTTGTTTTTCTGGCTTCTGTCAGAAAAATCCTCATTTCTAAGGAGTCTATTATAGTTCCCAAGAAGGGAACCCTCGTTGACGGAGATAGAGAACTCTTTTCCACGTTCACTTTCCATCCGTGAGATCTGAGAAAGGCCAGGACAATGTCCGTGTGAGCCTTAACTTGAGGAAGGGACGACGCTCGAATCAGAATGTCGTCCAAGTAAGGTACTACAGCAATGCCCCTTGGTCTTAGCACCGCCAGAAGGGACCCTAGTACCTATGAGAAAATCCTAGGAGCAGTGGCTAATCCGAAAGAAAACGCCACGAACTGGAAATGCTTGTCCAGGAATGCAAACCTTAGGAACCGATGATGTTCTTTGTGGATAGGAATATGTAGATACGCATCCTTGAAATCCACCTTGGTCATGAATTGACCTTCCTGGATGGAAGGAAGAAGTGTTCGAATGGTTTCCATCTTGAACGATGGAACCTTGAGAAACTTGTTCAAGATCTTGAGATCTAAGATTGGTCTGAACGTTCCCTCTTTTTTGGGAACTATGAACAGATTGGAGTAGAACCCCATCCCTTGTTCTCCTAATGGAACAGGATGAATCACTCCCATTTTTAGCAGGTCTTCTACCCAATGTAAGAATGCCTGTCTTCTTATGTGGTCTGAAGACAACTGAGACCTGTGGAACCTCCCCCTTGGAGGAAGCCCCTTGAACTCCAGAGAATAACCTTGGGAGACTATTTCTAGCGCCCAAGGATCCAGAACATCTCTTGCCCAAGCCTGAGCGAAGAGAGAGAGTCTGCCCCCCACCAGATCCGGTCCCGGATCGGGGGCCCGCATTTCATGCTGTCTTGGTAGCAGTGGCAGGTTTCCTGGCCTGCTTTCCTTTGTTCCAGCCTTGCATAGGTCTCCAGGCTGGATTGGCTTGAGAAGTATTACCTTCCTGCTTAGAGGACGTAGCCCTTGGGGCTGATCCGTTTCTGCGAAAGGGATGAAACTTAGGTTTATTTTTGGTCTTGAAAAGACCTATCCTGAGGAAGGGCGTGGCCCTTGCCCCCAGTGATATCAGAGATAATCTCTTTCAAGTCAGGGCCAAAGAGTGTTTTCCCCTTGAAAGGAATGTCAAGCAATTTGTTCTTGGAAGACGCATCCGCTGCCCAAGATTTTAACCAAAGCGCTCTGCGCCACAATAGCAAACCCAGAATTTTTTCGCCGCTAACCTAGCCAATTGCAAGGTGGCGTCTAGGGTGAAAGAATTAGCCAATTTAAGAGCACGAATTCTGTCCATAATCTCCTCATAAGAAGAAGAATTACTAATAATCGCCTTTCCTAGCTCATCAAACTAGAAACACGCGGCTGCAGTGACAGGGACAATGCATGCAATTGGTTGTAGAAGGGAACCTTGCTGAACAAACATCTTTTTTAGCAGACCTTCTAATTTTTTATCCATAGGATCTTGGAAAGCACAACTATCTTCTATGGGTATAGTGGCGCGCTTGTGTAGAGTAGAAACCGCCCCCTCGACCTTGGGGACTGTCTGCCATCAGTCCTTTCTGGGGTCGACTATAGGAAAACAATTTTTTAAATATGGGGGGAGGTACTAAAGGAATACCGGGCCTGTCCCATTCTTTACTAACAATGTACGCCACCCGCTTGGATATAGGAAAAGCTTCGGGGGGCCCCGGGGCCTCTAAGAACTTTTCCATTTTACATAGTGGTTCTGGAATGACCAGATAATCACAATCATCCAAATTGGATAACACCTCCTTAAGCAGAGCGCGGAGATGTTCCAACTTAAATTTAAAAGTAATCACATCAGGTTCAGCTTGTTGAGAAATGTTTCCTGAATCTGAAATTTCTCCCTAAGACAAAACCTCCCTGGCCCCCTCAGACTGGTGTAGGGGCCCTTCAGAAACCATATCATCAGCGTTCTCATGCTCTACAGAATTTTCTAAAACAGAGCAGTCGCGCTTTCGCTGATAAGTGGGCATATTGGCTAAAATGTTTTTGATAGAATTATCCATTACAGCCGTTAAATGTTGCATAGTAAGGAGTATTGGCGCACTAGATGTACTAGGGGCCTCCTGTATGGGCAAGACTGGTGTAGACGAAGGAGGGGATGATGCAGTACCATGCTTACTCCCCTCACTTGAGGAATCATCTTGGGCATCATTTTTACTAAATTTTTTTATGACATAAAATACATATAGTTAAATGAGAAGGAACCTTGGTTTCCCCACAGTCAGAACACAATCTATCTGGTAGTTCAGACATGTTAAACAGGCATAAACTTGATAACAAAGCACAAAAAACGTTTTAAAATAAAACCGTTACTGTCACTTTAAATTTTAAACTAAACACACTTTATTACTGCAATTGCGAAAAAGTATGAAGGAATTGTTCAAAATTCACCAAAATTTCACCACAGTGTCTTAAAGCCTTAAAAGTATTGCACACCAAATTTGGAAGCTTTAACCCTTAAAATAACGGAACCGGAGCCGTTTTTATATTTAACCCCTTTACAGTCCCTGGAATCTGCTTTGCTGAGACCCAACCAAGCCCAAAGGGGAATACGATACCAAATGATGCCTTCAGAAAGACTTTTCTATGTATCAGAGCTCCACACACATGCAGCTGCATGCCATGCTGTCCTCAAAAACAAGTGCGCCATACCGGCGCGAAAATGAGGCTCTGACTATGATTAGGGAAAGCCCCTAAAGAATAAGGTGTCTAAAACAGTGCCTGCCGATATAATCATATCAAAATACCCAGAATAAATGATTCCTCAAGGCTAAATATGTGTTAATAATGAATCGATTTAGCCCAGAAAAAGTCTACAGTCTTAATAAGCCCTTGTGAAGCCCTTATTTACTATCTTAATAAACATGGCTTACCGGATCCCATAGGGAAAATGACAGCTTCCAGCATTACATCGTCTTGTTAGAATGTGTCATACCTCAAGCAGTAAGAGACTGCACACTGTTCCCCCAACTGAAGTTAATTGCTCTCAACAGTCCTGTGTGGAACAGCCATGGATTTTAGTTACGGTGCTAAAATCATTTTCCTCATACAAACAGAAATCTTCATCTCTTTTCTGTTTCTGAGTAAATAGTACATACCAGCACTATTTTAAAATAACAAACTCTTGATTGAATAATAAAAACTACAGTTAAACACTAAAAAACTCTAAGCCATCTCCGTGGAGATGTTGCCTGTACAACGGCAAAGAGAATGACTGGGGTAGGCGGAGCCTAGGAGGGATCATGTGACCAGCTTTGCTGGGCTCTTTGCCATTTCCTGTTGGGGAAGAGAATATCCCACAAGTAAGGATGACGCCGTGGACCGGACACACCTATGTTGGAGAAACGTTTTGTCAAAATTTGAAATAACAGTGAAAAAAGGCAGTTACACTAACAAAATTTTTACAGTGTATGTAACAAGTTAGCAGAGCATTGCACCCACTTGCAAATGGATGATTAACCCCTTAATACCAAAAACGGAATAACAAATGACAAAAACGTTTTTAAAACCAGTCACAACAACTGCCACAGCTCTACTGTGGCTGTTACCTTCCTCAAACACGACTTTTGAAGCCTTTTGAGCCCTTCAGAGATGTCCTGTATCATGCAGAGGGAAGCTGAATGTCTCTGTCTGTAATTTTAGCTGCGCAGAAAAGCACTAAAATAGGCCCCTCCCACTCATATTACAACAGTGGAAAGCCTCAGGAAACTGTTTCTAGGCAAAAATCAAGCCAGCCATGTGGAAAAAAACTAGGCCCCAATAAGTTTTATCACCAAGCATATATAAAAACGATTAAACATGCCAGCAAACGTTTTATATTGCACTTTTATAAGAGTATGTATCTCTGTTAATAAGCCTGATACCAGTCGCTATTAAATCACTGCATTTAGGCTTAACTTACATTAATCCGGTATCAGCAGCATTTTCTAGCAAATTCCATCCCTAGAAAAATGTTAACTGCACATACCTTATTGCAGGGAAACCTGCATGCCATTCCCCCTCTGAAGTTACCTCACTCCTCAGAATATGTGAGAACAGCAGTGGATCTTAGTTACTTCTGCTAAGATCATAGAAACCGCAGGCAGATTCTTCTTCTTAATGCTGCCTGAGATAAAATAGTACGCTCCGGTACCATTTAAAAATAATAAACTTTTGATTGAAGAAAAAAAAACTAACTATAATAGCAGCTCTGCTGTGGGTGATCCTCTTGCAACTTCCTGTTGGGAAGGAGAATATCCCACAAGTAATGGATGATCCGTGGACTGGATACACTTAACAAGAGAAATTACTTCACATTTGAAAACAAAATATTCTTACAGAAATTTGGCACAGCAATGGGCACAACATTCGCCTCAAGCTTTGCCAATATGTATATGGGGGCCTTTGAAAACCAATCTTATATGGACCAACAACAAATTCATAGAAAATATTGTGATGTGGAAGAGATTCATTGACAATATCGTCATAATCTGGAAGGAAAATAAATACCAGTTCAATTAATTTGTTAACCCCCTAAACCAAAACAGTTGGAATCTAACATTTACCAAAACCTGGAACCAGACTTAAATAAACTTTTTGGATGTCACCATCTTCATCGAAAACAACATGATTGAAACAAAAATCTATACCAAAGACACGGATACAAATGGATATCTTCACGCCACCAGTAACCATCACAAGAGAGGGATAAACAACATTCCATATGGCCAATTTCAGTGTATAAAACGCAATTGTTCAAGTAATAATGATTTTGAACAAGCGGCAGAAAGTTTAAAACAGAAGTTCTACAGCAAGAAATATAATAAAGCGAACGTGGACAAGGCCTATGAAAAAGTAAACTTGGTAGATAGAGAAAATTTACTCACAACCCAAAATAAACATAAGAACGTGAAAAAGACCTGTGAACAAAAAGTTTTACCATTAAACCAAACACCAGATTTATAACCACGTTTAACAGTGGCACCAAGGACATTGAAAAAAGACTAAATAAGCATTGGCACGTTTTAAAAAGAGATCCTCTACTGAAGGAAACATTACCCGAAAGACCGAAAATCCCGTATAAGAAAAATTTGAATTTTAAAAATATACTAGCACCTACTAAACTAAAAACAAATAAAACACAGAAACAAGTAAACTGTCTAACAACTAAAACAAAAGGGTTCTATAAATGCAATAGAAACAACTGCTCATGCTGTGAGCAACACATCAGTAAAAATAAAGAAAAGAACAAATGGATTACTGATGGGGAAAATAACAAATGTGAAATAGAAAGTTTTATGAATTGCAAATCTCAGTATGTCGTATATCAACTGACCTGTAGCTAAAAAAAATCTTATATAGGAAGGACGAAGAGAAGTCCTGGAACACATAGAAAAATCACTAGCGATGAGCCCGAATATGGCTTAGAAGAATTCCATAACAAAAATGAAAAGGAGCTTAAAATAAAAGCAATCGAACATATACCACATACAGAAGGTACAAATAGATTACTACAGCTAAGAAAAAGAGAAACTTTCTGGATATACAAGCTTAAGACCAGAAAACCTTATGGGCCAAATACAGAAATAGATTTAGCAGCTTTCCTCTGATTTCCCATACTCTAAATTACCATAAATATTTATTTAATAAATATTTATTTTATTTTATCACCCAATAAGGTTTTAGTATATTTATAGGTTGTTGCACACTACTCCTGACACAGTTTTTTTTTAACCAAATAGCAACACGGATGCTCATTTGGTATAGCAATTAATAATTTCATATTATTTTAATAAAGGCTTCTATTCAGTGCATATACCTTTTTCACCATATATATTTTTTACCCTGTTTTTTACTCGGTTCTATATGTAGTCTTGTATTCAAATTCTTTCTATTCAATTTAAGTAACCCTTAGCTTTTAATAGAGTATGTTATAAATAGCATCTCTTGAGCATACAATTATGATATAATCTATTCGCTACAGTTCATATATACACATACTTTATATTATATTTTTATATGTATTTTTATATAAATTAATAAGCATATCCACTAAAATTAATATAGTACATACACTAATATTTATTATATCATTTATTGCTTATTACCATAAATACATATAAAGACCGATAATAATATGCATTTATCGAAAAATATATTTTTTAAAAACACATCTTTACCTTTTCATACGTCTGTTTTTTAACTTTTATAAATACAAATCAATATGTTATTTGTTCACATAATTTATGACACAAAGACAGTTTTCCATATATATCTTTTTTTATTGCACTCCAAAATTTGCCCATATACACCTGTTTTAGCTTTAAATATTGCTAAAGCAGGGAAATAATCACTGCATCAATTAGTCTGCATTGCCACAATTAACTTTCTCTAATGACAATTAGCAAACTATCGGCTAGATTACAAGTTTTGCGGTAAGAGCTGCTCGGTGCTAACTTGCAAGTTATTGTCACCGCTCACCTCTCTATAGCGCTGCTACTACAGGTTTGCATAAACACGGCGTTAGTAGGCAAGAAGTGAGCGTTGAGCAAAATTGAGCTCCATACCGCACTCCAATACCAGTGCCGCGATGAGCTGGTTTTACGTGTTCGTGCACGATTTCCCCATAGACATCAATGGGGAGAGCCGGCTGAAAAAAAGTCTAACACCTGCAATAAAGGAGCATATAGCTCCATAACGCAGCCCCATTGATTCCTATGGGGAAATAAAAAGTTATGTTTACACATAACACCCTAACATAAACCCCAAGTCTAAACACCCCTAATCTGCCGACCCCAACATCGCCTACAACTACATTACACTAATTAACCCCTAATCTGCTGTCCAGACATCGCCGCCACCTACAGTACACTTATTAACCCCTAATCTGCCGCCCCCAACGTCGCCGCCACTATACTAAAGTTATGATCCAATCAGCCAATAGAATGCAAGCTCAATCCTATTGGCTGATTGGATCAGCCAATAGGATTTTTTCACCTTTAATTCCGATTGGCTGATAGAATTCTATCAGCCAATCGGAATTCAAGGGACGCTATCTTGGATGACGTCACATAAAGGAACCTTCATTCTTCAGTCACTGTGGAAAGAAGAGGATGCTCCGCGCCGGATGTCTTGAAGATGGAGCCGGATGGATGAATATAGAAGATGCCGTCTGGATGAAGACTTCTGCCGGCTTCGATGAGGACTTCTGCCGCTTCGTTGAGGATGGATGTCGGGTCTTTAAAAACTGTAAGTGGATCTTCGGGAGTTAGTGTTAGGTTTTTTTAAGGGTTTATTGGGTGGGTTTTATTTTTAGATTAGGGCTTTTGGGCACCGAAAAAGAGCTAAATGCCCTTTTAAGGACAATGCCCATCCAAATGCCCTTTTCAGGGCAATCGGGAGCTTAGGTTTTTTAGTTAGGATTTTATTTGGGGGACTGGTTGTGTGGGTGGTAGGTTTTACTGTTGGGGGGTAATGCCCCGCAAAAGGCCCTTTTAAGGGCTATTGGTAGTTTATTGTAGGCTAGGGTTTTTTTATTTTAGGGGGGCTTTTTTATTTTGATAGGGCAAATTAGTTTAAATATTTGATCATTTCTTTTTATATTTTGTGTAATTTAGTGTGTGTTATTTTTTTGTAATTTAGTTCATTGTATTTAATTAATGTAATTTATTTAATTGTAGTGTAAGGTTAGGTGTTAGTGTAAGACAGGTTAGGTTTTATTTTACAGGTAAATTTGTATTTATTTTAGCTAGGTAGCTAGTAAATAGTTAATAACTATTTACTAACTAGTCTACCTAGTTAAAATAAATACAAACTCTCTCCCTCTCTCTTTTCCCTTGCTCTCCTCCTTTCCTATCCCACCCTTTCCCCTCCATTTCCTTCCTTTCCCTCCTCACTCCTTGTCACTCCTTGTTTGGGTCACCAAGATCATCAGTTATCGCTCTACATAAAACATACTATTGGTATTGTTATTTGCTTTTCTTATCCACAGATATATGATACCCTACAGTATTATTGAAAATGTTGAGGCCGTCTGTTGTTTATTATTTCCAATTTATATGCTTTCACGTATTGTTTGCATCATTATGTTATGTACTGTGACTATTTGTATTG
Organism: Bombina bombina; assembly: GCF_027579735.1. NCBI lineage: Eukaryota > Metazoa > Chordata > Amphibia > Anura > Bombinatoridae > Bombina > Bombina bombina. Next base: position 809,102,639 of record NC_069501.1, on the reverse strand, counting down.
TAATTCAAAGTAGAAAATAGGAGCACCGGCACTGAGTTGAATTAAATTAAAAAGTTCCAATTTATTTGTAACACCTTAGTGTCTTTAAAAATCTTTTTACAAGATGGGCACAAACAGATAAAAGACATAGGACTGTCTGATGACAACAGCCTTACATGTTTCGGCTTAAAAAGCCGTCCTCATAAGCTGCTGTCCAGTATACTAAAACTGACACTTTTAAAAGCAACAGACTAATCCAATAGGTTGCAACCTAATTGTCAATTACATAACACCTGTTGGTTTTTCTACATTGCAGGTATTTTAACCCTTTATTTCCCCTGTCATACAAACAATTTAGAAGTGCAAAGCCACACACCTATTCCTTGGAACTATGGCTACAATAGTGTTATGTTAAGTAAACTACATATTCTATTACTAATCATTTCAAATGTACTATATCTACTTATTTCTCCTATCTAATCTCTAATGTCAGAAAAATTCTTTTGGCTTTAAGTTGTAGTCTAATTTTATTTGACATATATACTTAGCTGTTTACCTAGTTTAAATTACTATTGTTAGAAAATATATATTTCCATGCCATTCAAAAATTGCATTTGGTAAATTTCTGTATAAATTTCAAGTTTGAAGAGCTGAACTCTATAAGTACACATGAATGTCCCAATCTATAATATAATATAATAATTCTATATAAAAAAAACTTTTCCAATGTTATCCTTGATATATAAAGAAGAATTATTTCGTTAGACATTCTTATGGTAATGTATCTATTCCTGTTTAAAGGAAGCCTTACATGCATACCTGATCTATCATTGCCAAAAGTTCATGATATCATAATCTGAGTTGAAACCATTTGGCACCCTGGTCTTTAACTTAAAAATCCAAAATACCTCCTGTCTACCTAGAATTGTTTCTCTATCCCCCCCATTGTTTTGTGGAGGGATTCTTTCTATGGCGGTCCATGTGAAACTACTGGTGTCCTGATTGTGTACTGTAACAAAATGTTGTACTAACGGTGTACTAGCTAGCCCAGTTTTTATTGATGAAAGATGTTCCCTTATCCTAGTTCTGACCTCTCTAATTGTGAGCCCTACATACTGTTTTTGACAATCTTTACAGGTTATAAGGTAAATGATAAACGTAGACCTGCAGTTCATGCACATATATTTCTGATATTCTTGTCCTGTATGTGTGGAGATGAAACTTGCCCCTGTGTCTACCTTTGCACAGGCCACACAATTAGTGTAGTGGCATCTGTACATGCCTCTAGATGTCAACCATGATGAGTCCTGTGTCAAATTCTTACTGGGTAGTTTCGTTGGTGAAACCATATTTCCTAAGCTCATATTTCTTTTGTATGCAAACCTACAATCCTTAATATTAATATCAGCTAAGCCATCATCTGCTCTTAAAAGAGGGAGATGTTTCCTTATTATGTTACAAATGTTAGAGTATTGGCTACTGTATGTTGTTACAAACAATAAGTCGTTAGATTGAGCTTTCATTTCTTTTCCCCTTCTCTCTTTTTCTAATAGATCATTTCTGTTTAGTTTCATTACAGATTTTTTTGCAGAGTCTATTAGATTTCTCTGATACCCTCTTTGTTTTAACCTCTCTGTTAGTAGAGTGGACTGTTCAAGGTAACTATTATCATCAGAACAATTTCGTTTAAGTCGTGTATACTGTCCTTTTGCTATCCCTCTGAATGTGCTTACTGGGTGACAGCTTGATGCATGCAGCAAAGTGTTGCCAGCTATGGGCTTTCTATATACTGTTGACTTAACAAGTTTCCCTTTTGTTCCACTAAGTGTAACATCCAGATAGTTAATCTGTTTACTGTCATATTCTGAAGTAAATCTTAGACCTACATTATTTATGTTCAAACCTTCTACAAACATTTTCATTTTTTCATGGTCTCCTTGCCAAATGAAAAGCAGGTCATCTATGAAACGCTTGTATATCACTATATTCTCCCTGTAAGGGTTTCCATCTCCAAATATGCTGCACCGCTCCCACCAACCCAAAAATAGGTTAGCATATGAGGGCGCAAACTTTGCCCCCATGGCGGTGCCGCATATTTGAAGATAGAAAACCCCCTCAAAAGAGAAGTAGTTGTGTTTCAAAAGGAAGTCTACGACCCTTACAACAAATTCGCAGTAGTCTGAGTTGTTACCATAATACTTTTTCATAAAAAAGGCTATTGCTTGTAATCCACACTCATGTGGTATAGAAGAATAGAGTGATTGGACGTCCACTGTAAGCCAAGTGAATTTGTCATTCCACTCTAAATCTGAGATTATCTGTAATATATGTTTTGTATCTTTTACATGGCTCCAAAGATCCAAAACCATTGGTTGTAGAATACTATCTAACCATTCTGACAGATGTTCTGAGAAAGACCCTATTCCACTTACTATAGGTCTTCCTACCACATTCTCTGTACTCTTATGTACTTTAGGCAGGTGATTAAATGTAGGTATTTTTGGATTGGTAGTCAGTAGGTATGCACTTGTGTCTGAGTCAATGAAACCCATTTCAACACCATCATCAACTAAATCCCTCAGCTTTTTATTAAAGATTTTAGTTGGATCGTTAGTTAGTGTCCTATAATTTAATGGGTTATTCAATTGTCTTAGTGCTTCTTTTATAAAATCATCCCTATTCTGAACCACTACTGTGCCTCCTTTATCTGCGGCACGTATCACCAAATCTTTATTTTGTGCCAATTTTTTTAATACTTCTCTTTCATTGTAAGTTAAGTTACATTTGGTGTTAGTCTGGGTGTAATATAACTTGGTCAGATCTTGTTCCACCCTATTTTGGAACTTTTCTATTATATTACCTCTGCTTTGTATCGGGTAAAAGGTGGACTTTTTCTTAAATTTAGGAGTGCACAGTCGTGTTTCACGGTTAGGCATAGAATTAGAAAAAGAAAAAGAATTGGAAAGGGAATCAGAGCATCTGAGAGGATCAGAATCAGTATCATAAATAGAGATGGAAATAGGGTAATGACTAGGGACAGACCTATCTTCAACACTTTCTTCTGCTAAAGTTTCCAATGTATTCAAGTCACATAAGTGCTGAAAATCTGAATCACTTTGATCCCTTCCAATTATAGAGCTAGGCTGAACAACCATGCTCTCATGTGGCTGGGATTCATTGGAAATATGTTTATTCATAGAGAAATGCTTTTTTAAGGTTAGTTTTCTAATCAGCTTATTCACATCCAATAATGTGTCAAATAAATTAAATGAGCTAGTGGGGACAAAGCCCAAACCTAATCCTAGCAACTTCAATTCCACATCATTCAGTGAATAATCTGATAGATTTATAACATTGATACTTGGGGAACTAGTTGTAACAACTACTCCTGATAATGTGTTCGTCTCTGTTGTGTCCTGCGAGGGTACCTCCCTCTTGCTGAACCTGTGGTATCTCGCCCCCCCCGTCTTGTTTGGGCTGGGCGATGCAAAAAACCTGATTCATTTCAGTTCTCTCAATGTTATCTGGATTATTAATCAGATTACCTCCACTAGGAACTGATTCTAGTACTGGTGTGCTGTACTTAGATTTAGCGCCTTTTTGGGTATTTTTTAGTATTGACACTGGTTGTTGTGTATTCACTTTAGGTGTAACTACCTGTAATTGAATGTTTTCTATTGGTGTAGTTGTTTGTTGAATGTAACCAGCTTTCCCTATCTGTTGTTGAACATAGTGATAGTTGCTCACAATCTCACTATTCTGATGGTTGCTCACATTTTGGCTACTCTGCACAATTTGCCTTTTGTCTTCTTCACCCCCAGAAAATGAACTATCCCCTGTTCCTTCTGTTTCACTGTCTGAGAATTGAATATGTTTTCCACTTCTACCTCTTCCCCTGTGTCTACGACCTCTGCCCCTGCCTCTGTTGCCAAAATTATTCCTTTGATTAAAGTCCCGTCTGGTTTGAAATCTCTCTTTTCTGTTCCAGACATAGACCATATTGTTTGTATAATCTAGTTGATCTCTGACAAATTTTGAATGTTTCCTATCTAATAATATCTTTTTGGCTTCAGCCACAATATCATGCAAGGTTTGGTCAAATACAGGATAATTAGCATGTTCACTTCTAGTATTCAATTCATCTTGTATAAGAGTTATCACATTTTTTATACTAAGCAGTTGGTTTGTCTTATACTGTATCAATAGTTGCATTAACCTGAACGAACAATCAGATAAAACATCATTCCATTGGTTAATAAAAGCTCTATCATCTGTCAAAAATGTAGGATATTTGTTTAAACGTAAACCTCTAGGTATAATATTGAGTTTAATATAGTTTTCCAATGTCCAAATGTCCCATTTTAACTTATTTTCTCGTATTAGATTAGACTCCATTTCCTAAAATAATGCAGACAGTGTGTGTTTAGATCTGTCCATAGAGAATATAGTTTCACACTCAGAGTTAATATCCCTTTCCTGTGCACTTCTTAATGAAAAGAAAGTTAAGGGTCTCGCTGCAATCTCCATTTGTGCCTCCATGTTACAGGACTAAGCAAAAAGGTAGCAGCCTCCTCAGAAGTGTTTTTAGCTGTTTAGAAAAAGCGTTACCCCAACGCTGTATAAACAATAAGTCAACCAAAATTAACAGCAAAAACAACAACCGTGGCTGATATGATTAAAGTTACCTAATATGGCACGTAGCCCAAGCAGAGGTGGAGGTGAGGTGAATTGTAAGCGTATTATTTTAAAAACTTTAGTGATATAAGATTTACAGAAGCATTTACAGGACCTCTGTTATCCGGTAAACGAGTCCGGAATAAGCAACCGCAGAGGTGAGCAGAGGTGAGCAGAACGTCATCAGACGCATCAGAGACGTAACCGCGCCCCCTATTGCAACGAGCAGCTGAGGAGGGTATGGCAGGCTGAATGGAGGACGCTGAGGAGTACAAGGAGGTACCGGCCAGGATCCGAGAAGGGATTGCTGCAGCGTAGGAACCATAGCCTCTACCCAGGGACCGGCAGGTTGACACACAGGGGGCACGGTAAGGAAAACTTTATCCAGTGTATGGAACTTATATCACTAAAGTTTTTAAAATAATACGCTTACAATTCACCTCACCTCCACCTCTGCTTGGGCTACGTGCCATATTAGGTAACTTTAATCATATCAGCCACGGTTGTTGTTTTTGCTGTTAATTTTGGTTGACTTATTGACTATTTGTATTGCCAATTTCATATTGAATGTTTGATCATTACCTTATTATTCTCATGACTTTCGACCTCAATAAAATATTACTTTAAAAAGAAAAAAAAAGAAAAAAAATACAAACTTGTCTGTGAAATAAAAATAAACCCTAAGCTAGCTACAATGTAACTATTAGTTATATTGTAGCAAGCTTAGGGTTTATTTTATAGGTAAGTATTTAGTTTTAAATAGGTATTATTTAGCTACTGATAGGAATTTTTTATTAAATTTATTTTAATTATATTAAAGTAGGGGTGTTAGGGTTAAACTTAGGGTTAGGTTTAGGGGTTTATAACTTTAGTATATTGGCGACGACGTTGGGAACGGCAGATTAGGGGTTAATAAATATTGGTAGGTGGCGGCGATGTTAGGGGCAGCAGATTAGGGGTTAATAAGTGTATTGTAGGTTGCGGCGATGTTAGGGACAGCAGATTAGGGGTTAATAATATGTAACTAGTGTTTGTGATACGGGAGTGCGGCGGTTTAGGGGTTAATATGTTTATTCTAGTGGCGGCGATGTCCGGAGCGGCATATTAGGGGTTAATAAGTAGTTTATGGGTGTTAGTGTACTTTTTAGCACTTTAGTTATGAGTTTCATGTTACGGCATTGTAGCATAAAACCCATAACTACTGACTTTCAGTTTACGGTATGGATCTTGTAGTTTTAGGCTGTACTGCTCACTTTTTGGCCTCCCAGGCAAACACGTAATACCGGCGCAAAGGAAGTCCCACTGAAAAAGGACTTTTTGAAAGCTGTGGTAGTTACATTGCGTTACGGCCAAAAAAGTGCGCCGTGCAGCTAAACCTGCAAGACTCGTAATACCAGCAGCAGTGAAAAAGAGCCTTAACGCTGATTTTTCACCCATACCGCAAAACTCGTAATCTAGCTGTATATAAGGGCACCAAGGATGCTACTAGATTGAACTCCTCTGAAGAAGTGAGCTGAGACGCTTACGAAACACAAGGTACATGATGCACGTTCGTGACGTCACATCCGCACACTTGAGATGCCGCCAGGCACCTATACGCAAGCAGGTTTTTTACAGTAGCACATAGCACTGAATTTTGTTACTAGCACTTTAGCACATCAAGCACTTTATGTAGCATTTGTCGACAGCTACGTGCTTATGTACATTCACACCACTTTTTAAACCCCTCTTTTTTTACAGGTTTTTTAGCATTTTTTAGCATTTGCCAGTATTTTATAGAAATTTCAAATGAATTTATAGGAATTTTTGGGCTTTTAATCCGTATTCCAAATAAAGTTTTTTTATTATTATTATTATTATTATTATTATTTATCTCCTATTCAGCTCTAGAATAAAACAGAATACCCCCTCTATCTACTCTCTGTCCACACATACAGAGTAGTAACAGAAGGGGTGTCCCACATCACCACTCCAGTCTTTTATTAGACTACCCAGTTCTCTATACAGATCATCTCTATCCAGTAAACAAGAGGATCTTTTCCAACCAGAAAGAAAACTGTACCTGACTGGGAGTATTACATCACATTGCAGCGTTGACCACTTATCCCTGTGGTCCTATAGTGAGCGGATTATTAACGCTATCATTAAAATCATACCACTACTCATTTGGGCACATTTATATTTGTATCCCTACATGCACATGAGGAGTTCCTCTTGGAAGGTGCTGCTATAAACACCCCTCCTACATATATATATATACAGTGGATATAAACTTTATTTGGGGTTAATCAGAGGCACGTTAAATGTTGACAGGTGTGTACTAACTCCTATTTAACATGATTTTGAATGTGATTGCTTAATTCTGAACACAGCTACATCCCCAGTTATAAAAGGGTGTTCACACTTATGCAACCATATTATTTTATTTTTATTTCCCTTTACCTAAAAGATTTCAGTTTGTTTTTCAATTGAGTTGTACAGTTTATAGGTCACATTAAAGGTGCAAAAAGTTCTGAAATAATTTATCTTTGTCTCATTTTTTTACATCACAGAAACCTGACATTTTAACAGGGGTGTGTAGACTTTTTATATCCACTGTGTGTATATATATATATATATATATATATATATATATATATATATATATATATACACACACACACACAGCTTTTTTGTGGTGGTACTCACCAGTACTGAGTACCACCACCTCTGCCATACACACAAAACACATACGCCTAGATTACGAGTTTTGCACTATACAGGGTGCGAAACTACAAATGCCATTACAAATTTCTGAAAAGCCTCCTTGTGCAAGGGGAAAACAAAGTTACGTTTACACCTAACACCCTAACATAAACCCCAAGTCTAAACACCCCTAATCTGCCGCTCTCAACATCGTCGCGACTAATAAAAGCTACTAACCCTTATTCCGCCACTCCCGGACAATGCCACCGCTATAATAAAATTATTAATCCCTATTCCCCCGCATCCCAACATCGCTGACACTATAATAAAGCTATTAACCTCTATTCCGCCACTCCCTGACATCGCCGCCACTAAATAAATGGATGAAGACTTCTCGCTGCCTGGATGTCCGGGCTTCAGAAACTGTGAGTGGATCTTTGAGGGTTAGTGTCACATTTTTTTAAAAATATTTTTGGCTGGGTTTTTTTTTTAGATTAGGGTTCGGGCTTTATGTAAAAGAGCTGAATGCCTTTTTCAGGACAATGTAAAAGAGCTGAATGCCCTTTTAAGGGCAATGCCCATACAAATGCCCTTTTCAGGGCAATGGGTAGCTTAGGATTTTGTTAGAGTTAGGTTTTTTATTTTGGGGGGTTGGTTGGGCGGTGAGTTTAACTGTTGGGGGGGGTGTATTTTTTTCAGGTGAAAGAGCTGATTTCTTTTTTATTTTTTCTAGTTTTTTTAACTTTTTGTAATTTTAGACTTAATTTTTTTTAGTAGTGTTAAGTTTTTTTAATGTGTAATTTAGTTTATTTAATTGGTAGTTATTTTAATTTTAGTATTATAGTTTAGTATAATAGTTATGCTAGGTTAATTGTTAGTTTAAACAGGTTTTTTAATTTCACAGCTAAGTTTTTAATTATTTTAAGATAGGGATATTGTAATTTTAATATAAAGTTAGGGGGTTGTTAGGTTTAGGGGTTAATAGTTTAATTTAGTTTTTTGTGATGTGGGGGGCTGGCGGTTTAGGGGTTAATAGGTTTATTTAGTAGCTGTGATGTGGGAGGCCAGAGGTTTAAGGGTTAATAACTTTATTTAGTGGAGGCAATGTCAGGAAACGGCAGAATAGGGGTTAATAACTTTATTATAATGGCGGGGATTTGGGCGGGTGGCAGATTAGGGGTTAATAAGTTTTAAATAGTGTTTGTGATGCGGGAGGGTGGCAGAATAGGGGTTAATAGTTAGTTTATGAATGTTAGTGTACTTTGTAACAGTTTAGTTATGAGTTTTGTGAAACATTTTTGTGGCGCAAAACTCATAACTATTACTTTCAGATAGCGGAATGGATCGTGTCGGTATAGGCTGTAACGCAAGCATTTTAGCCTCACCGCACAACTTGTAATACCGGGACTATGAAAATCCCATTTTTTTGAGTGCGGGATTGACGTTGCATTACAGGCTAAAATGCTTGTGGTATAGCTATACCGACAAGACTTGTAATGGCTGCGTTACTGTTTTTACGCTGAAATGGCCATTTTTTCAGCGTTAAAACCGTAACGCACAAATCGGAATCTAGCCGATAGAAAGTCTTGCACTCTCTTGTTCTCTTGCAAGCACACAGCTAGATTAAAAGCAAAATGGAAGAGCTAATTACAGCATTTGACCAAATGATGATAGCCCAGCACCACTTAAAGGTCTCTTAACAAGGGTGACATAAGCCTTTTGTAATTTCCCTAGACACATACAAAAAACAGAAATGGACTGCACTCTCAACCCAGACGTGCTACATATCTCATGACCCTGCAAAACTCACAGCCCTTGGCACTCACAAACATTTTCTACTAGTGATATTAACACAACACAGAAAATCTGGCACTCTCTTGCAAGCACACAGCTAAATAAAAACCATATGGAAGAGTTAGTTAATGGAAGAGTTAATCTAGCTGTGTACTCTGTAGTGTGCCTGAGTTTTTACCCAGAACAAAATTCCAGAGGGGGAGGGGCAGTTGCACCCCCCCTCCGAATGCCCATGACTGACGTACTGGTTTATAAGTACAAAAAAAATGGCGCTATACAGCTGACACTGTTAATGTAAAGACGTCTATACAGAAATACGGCTCAGAACTCCTGATAAGTATCGTCATTCTTGCAATTTTGAAATAATAAAAATGTGAGTATAAAAAGGAGTTTTTTAATCAACAATAATAGCAATATTATCAGCATAAAATATCATATAGGGACGTTTTCCTTAAATGAGCTAGCTATAGCACAAAATAAAAATGTCCAAATAAATGTCTTAAACACAATGGGGCCCATTTATCAAGTGGGCCTGTGTTTCTGGCGAGTCTTCAGACTCGCCAGAAACAGTAGTTATGAAGCAGCGGTCTAAAGACCGCAGCTCCATAACCCTGTCTGCCTGCTCTGAGCATCAGAGACATCACCGCAATTCAACCCGATCGAGTATGATCGGGTTTAATTGACACCTCCCTGCTGGCAGCCGATAGGCCGAGAGACCGCAGGGGGCGGCATTGCACCAGCAGCTCTTGTGAGCATATTGCTCTCTGCATTCAGCGAGGTCTCCGCACTGGGATCAGGTCCGCAAGACCTTTGTTAATTAGGGGCCAATATGTAAAAAAACAGCAGCAAAATCCAAGTTAAAATCACCTTATTTCTTCTCCTGCGGCAAAAATGCCTTTCAATATCTCTATGGGAACTTTATCCCCCAAAAGCCTAAAAAAAGGATCGCTGCTTCAGCAGATTGTGTAATATCCTAGAATGTCACACTTTTATGTTATCCACAAGAGAGTGCAGTATCGGCTGATTGCAAACTTTGAAGAAAAAAACGCTTTACCTTTACTTCATCACGATATGCTTTAGACCTCGCAAACTGGAAAACAAGGAGTTCCCCTCTGCTTGACTCTCACTCATAGTAGAGGTTACCTGCTTCTCTGTTCCGGTGCAATGGTGTGCGTGATTGGATTACTGGCGGTCACATGACCTATTCATTTCTTCTGATTGGTGCAAATCTGCTCTTCTTGTTTTTATCTGTTTTGAATTGGAATATGTCACAAACTTGACAATAAGAAGCTTTTGGAATCACACTGGCACCCCACAGTCCTTCGCCGCGTTTTGCCCGTTTATAGGGCTTTATCAAAAAATTTTGCCGCAGGAGAAATAAGGTGGTTTTAACTTGGACTTTGCTGCTGTTTTTTACATATTGTCTCTAAGACATTTATTTGGACATTTTTATTTTGTGCTATAGCTATCTCATTTAAGAGAGATATCCATATATGATATTTAATGCTGATATTCTATGCTGATAATATTGTTATTATTGTTGATTAAAAAAAACTTTTTTATACTCACATTTTTATTATTTCAAAATTGCAAGAATTACGATACTTATGAGGAGTTCTGAGCCGTATTTCTGTATAGACATCTTTACATTAACAGTGTCAGCTGTATAGCGCCCTTTTCTTTTGTACTTATACCCAATTTCTTATTTTCTATAAGCTAGTGAGGAGCTTATTTGAAAAGAGGCAAGACACCTCCTGCGCCTACCTTTCACACACTTTGTAAACTTTGACGTACTGGTTTATGCCAACAACTAATTATAATCTCAGTTAAAATCTGAAAATATACATGTTATTACAGCATTATAGTTATATTATAGTAGCGTGTTAAGGTACATTACAAAATATATCACAGGTGCAAAATCTATGAGCATGATTGTTTTTTATTCTGCTGAATACCTTACCTGAGTAACAACTTCATCAACATCAACCTCAATATTCCCTTCATCAGAGTATATATTTTGTGATATCTGTTCAAATGAAGTTGATTGGCTGAAAAAAAATGTAGAGAATATCAATTATTTCACAAGTTATTCTCTCATGTTGCCAGATATAACGTTAAAGGGACAGTAAACACCAGAATTTTTGTTGTTTAAAAGGTAGATAATCCCTTTATTACCCATTCCCCAATTTTGCATAACCAACACAGTTATAATAATACACATTTTACCTCTGTGATTACCTTGTATCTCTGTCTCTGCAAACTTCCCCCTTATTTCAGTTCTTTTGACAGACTTGCATTTTTAGCCTATCAGTGCTTGCTCTTAGGAGCTTCACGTGCTAGAGCTCAATGTTATCTATATGAAACACATGAACTAACACCCTCTAGTGGTGAAAACTGTCAAAATGCTTTCTGATTAGAGGCAGCCTTCAAGGTCTAAGAAATTAGCACATGAACCTCCTATCTTTAGCTTTCAACTAAGAATACCAAGAGAACAAAACAAAATTGGTAATAAAAGTAAATTGGAAAGTTGTTTAAAATTACATGCCCTATTTAAATCATGAAAGATTTTTTTGTGACTTTACTGTCCCTTTAAATGTTAATCTACCCATTTGTGAAGCTATTTTTTATTTTTGATCATTTTGATTAGTTTGGCTATAAATGTAAAGGCCCAGAGGTAGAACTTTACTTCGTACACAAAACTCTATAGTTCATAGATACAACATGTTCACATAATTTTCCAAGGACGCTTTATTGTCCACAAGCTTCTAATCATCCACATTTTACATCCAATAAATATGTTAATTTGCTTGAAAATAGGAAGTTATGTGGTCATGTAGGTTGAACTACATATGTTAATCTATGTAGCTCAAAACCACTACCCCACAATAAAACAGAAGAAGGACTACAAGGAGAAAAGAAAAAAATATTCATACTAACAAAATTTTTTTTTTATGTTTACCTCATAAATTAACGTCTTTCATGGTGGTGAGAGCCCATGAGCCATTACTCTTGGCATTCAACTCCTGGACACTAGGAGGAGGCAAAGATTACCAAAACTGTAAGAGTACTTAAACCCTCCCACCTTTCTGACATGCCAGTCTTATGTATAGCCAAGCAAGGAAAAGTAGGAAAGGACCAAGTAGGGAAACATGAGGTGCAAACTAAAACTGCAGCAAGAATTTGTTGGACACAATTTAAGTTAAAATGGACGGGTCTTGTGGACTCTCACCAACATGAAAGAAATGCATTTATCAGGTATGAAAGTTTTCTTTCATAAGCTGGTGCAGTCCATGAGCCATTATTCCTGGGAACTTGGGAGTTAATATCCAAGCCGTGGAATCCACAAGTAATTTGGGTGGGACAACATTTCTTTTTTGTTAGACAAGCATCTAAATTGTCCTACCCGAAAACTGCTTCAGAAGAAGCAAAAACATCAAAGTGGTCGAATTTAATAATGTCACTCTGCAAAAAAGCACACAAAAGAAGGCGCCTTCTAGTGCAATCCCGTTATTTTCTTAATAGATTATGCAAATACAAGCTCTGTGATAGATAGTACTCACAATATGCTGCAGCACCAATGTGCTGATTTTAGATATTTAGATACATTTTATCTACAAGTGAAGGGCACAGCCATGGGGACCAGGTTCGCTCCCAGCTTTGCAGATCTAGTCATGGGCAAATTCGAATAAATTTATATTTACAATCAAAGCTGTTTCACACTCCATTGCGCTGCCATTACAAGGTTTCAAACAGCCGGCTTGTGCGTGTGATATGGTTGCGTTGAGCTCCATACCGCACAAAATACAAGTGCTGCTTTGACGTGCTTGTGCATGCGTTCCTTATAGACATCAATGGGGAGAGCGGGTTAGAAAAAAAACTAACACCTGTGATTGTGGAATGAAAAGCTCAGAAAAGCTGCCCTATTGATGTATATGGGAAAAAAACACTAAAATTACAAAAAAAAATTCTATCCTCTAGGAATAAACATGGAGTCAGATGTCAATTTATTTATTTAATCACCTTCAGCACAAACATTTTGTTAAATTGTTGTTTGTGATGTCTTGTTCTTATCCCTCATTATATTTTCAACATAGCATTATAGATATTTTCAACATTTAGTATATATTATCCATATGTAGTAAAATGTAATTGTATAGCCACACCTTTCTAATGTATTGTAAATCAACTTCACTATACAGACAGGAAAGTGTTAATTAACACATGTGTGTCTAATTTAATTGTTGAAGTGTATCCCTTTAATAAGGGCATCCGGGTAAGTGCAGATCATAGCAGTGAACAAGTGTGGAGATCCCACACGAAACATGTCTGCTGTTTCCTGCACTACCGGATACTGTTTCCTGCTGATGTGAGCTGTTTGCTCCCTTATGGTTTTATCCTGTATTCAACACCAATAAAGAAAATGTTTTTTACCTTATACTAAGGATTTCTTAATTCCTGTGAGTAGGAGTTGCTGTGGAATTTGCATACACTGGAACTTTTGTTTGCGTTCTAACGGGGACGCTTTTCCAGCTGCACCCTCCAACAGGAACAGGCTCCCTTTGACGTGTGCACGCTGAAGAAAACGCTGCCGGATATACACGTGGTGCAGGTGAGCGCCGTGGATCTTTTGCTTGCTCCATTTAAAGGCTATTGGTAGTTTAGTTTAGGCTAGGGTTTTATTTTATTTTGGGGGGGCTTTTTTATTTTGATAGGGCTATTAGATTAGGTGTAATTAGTTTAAATATCTTGTAATTTGTTTTTTATTTTGTGTAATTTAGGTATTTAATTTAGTTAATTGTATTTAATTTAGGTAATTTATTTAATTGTACTGTAAGGTTAGGTGTTAGTGTAACTCAGGTTAGGTTTTATTTTACAGGTAAATTTGTATTTATTTTAGCTAGGTAGTTAATAAATAGTTAATAACTATTTAGTAACTATTCTACATAGTTAAAATAAATACAAACTTGCCTGTAAAATAAAAATAAACCCTAAGCTAGATACAATGTAACTATTAGTTATATTGTAGCTATTTTAGGGTTTATTTTACAGGTAAGTATTTAGTTTTAAATAGGAATTATTTAGTTAATGATAGGAATTTTAGTTAGATTTATTTTAATTATATTTAAGTTAGGGGGTGTTAGGGTTAGGGTTAGACTTAGGTTTAGGGGTTAATAACTTTAGTATAGTGGCGGCGACTTTGGGGGCAGCAGATTAGGGGTTAATATATGAAGGTAGGTGGCGGCGATGTTAGGGGCGGCAGATTAGGGTTAATAATATTTAAATAGTGTTTGCGAGGCGGGAGTGTGGCGGTTTAGGGGTTAATATGTTTATTATAGTGGCGGCAGATTAGTGGTTAATAAGTGTAGGTAGGTTGCGGCGACATTAGGGGCGTGAGTTTAGGGGTTAAAAAATATAATGTAGGTGTCGGCGATGTTGGGGGCAGCAGATTAGGGGTTACTAAGTACAGGGAGTGCAGAATTATTAGGCAAGTTGTATTTTTGAGGATTAATTTTATTATTGAACAACAACCATGTTCTCAATAAACCCAAAAAACTCATTAATATCAAAGCTGAATATTTTTGGAAGTAGTTTTTAGTTTGTTTTTAGTTTTAGCTATTTTAGGGGGATATCTGTGTGTGCAGGTGACTATTACTGTGCATAATTATTAGGCAACTTAACAAAAAACAAATATATACCCATTTCAATTATTTATTTTTACCAGTGAAACCAATATAACATCTCAACATTCACAAATATACATTTCTGACATTCAAAAACAAAACAAAAACAAATCAGTGACCAATATAGCCACCTTTGTTTGCAAGGGCACTCAAAAGCCTGCCATCCATGGATTCTGTCAGTGTTTTGATCTGTTCACCATCAACATTGCGTGCAGCAGCAACCACAGCCTCCCAGACACTGTTCAGAGAGGTGTACTGTTTTCCCTCCTTGTAAATCTCACATTTGATGATGGACCACAGGTTCTCAATGGGGTTCAGATCAGGTGAACAAGGAGGCCATGTCATTAGATTTTCTTCTTTTATACCCTTTCTTGCCAGCCACGCTGTGGAGTACTTGGACGCGTGTGATGGAGCATTGTCCTGCATGAAAATCCAGTTTTTCTTGAAGGATGCAGACTTCTTCCTGTACCACTGCTTGAAGAAGGTGTCTTCCAGAAACTGGCAGTAGGACTGGGAGTTGAGCTTGACTCCATCCTCAACCCGAAAAGGCCCCACAAGCTCATCTTTGATGATACCAGCCCAAACCAGTACTCCACCTCCACCTTGCTGGCGTCTGAGTCGGACTGGAGCTCTCTGCCCTTTACCAATCCAGCCACGGGCCCATCCATCTGGCCCATCAAGACTCACTCTCATTTCATCAGTCCATAAAACCTTAGAAAAATCAGTCTTGAGATATTTCTTGGACCAGTCTTGACGTTTCAGCTTGTGTGTCTTGTTCAGTGGTGGTCGTCTTTCAGCCTTTCTTACCTTGGCCATGTCTCTGAGTATTGCACACCTTGTGCTTTTGGGCACTCCAGTGATGTTGCAGCTCTGAAATATGGCCAAACTGGTGGCAAGTGGCATCTTGGCAGCTGCACGCTTGACTTTTCTTAGTTCATGGGCAGTTATTTTGCGCCTTGGTTTTTCCACACGCTTCTTGCGACCCTGTTGACTATTTTGAATGAAACGCTTGATTGTTCGATGATCACGCTTCAGAAGCTTTGCAATTTTAAGAGTGCTGCATCCCTCTGCAAGATATCTCACTATTTTTGACTTTTCTGAGCCTGTCAAGTCCTTCTTTTGACCCATTTTGCCAAAGGAAAGGAAGTTGCCTAATAATTATGCACACCTAATATAGGGTGTTGATGTCATTAGACCACACCCCTTCTCATTACAGAGATGCACATCACCTAATATGCTTAATTGGTAGTAGGCTTTCGAGCCTATACAGCTTGGAGTAAGACAACATGCATAAAGAGGATGATGTGGTCAAAATACTAATTTGCCTAATAATTCTGCACTCCCTGTATAATGAAGGTGTCGGCGATGTCGGGGGCGGCAGATAAGGGGTTAATAAGTGTAAGATTAGGGGTGTTTAGACTCGGGGTTCATGTTAGGGTGTTAGGTATAAACATAAATTTTGTTTCCCCATAGGAATCAATGGGGCTGCATTACGGAGCTTTACACTGCTTTTTTGCAGGTGTTAGGCTTTTTTTCAGCCGGCTCTCCCCATTGATGTCTATGGGGAAATCGTGCACGAGAACGTACAACCAGCTCACCGCTGAGTTAAGCAGCGCTGGTATTGGAGTGCGGTATGGAGCACAATTTTGCTCTACGCTCACTTCTTGCCTTTTAACGCTGGGTTTAGGAAAACCTGTAATACCAGTGCTGTAGGTAAGTGAGCGGTGACAATAACGTGTAAGTTAGCACCGCACCCCTCATAACGCAAAACTCGGAATCCAGCCGATTAAAAATTATTCCTATTCTAATACCCTTTTGAAATAAAAAATAAAATCCACCCCAAAATAAAAAACCCTAATCTATAATAAACTACCAAGAGCCTGTAAAAGGGCCTTTTGTAGGGCATTGCCCTAAAGAAATCAGCTCTTTTTCTACAAAAGAAAAACAAACACCGCTAACAGTATACAAACCCCCACCCCCCAAACCCACAAAAAGTAAAACCTAATCTTACCCATTGCCCTGAAAAGGGCATTCAGCTCTTTTGATGCCCATTAAAAATAAAAAATTGTCATTCTAAAAAGAAAAACCCACCTCAAAATGAATTAGCTCTTTAAAGAAATGTCCAACCCCTAGAGGCCCATTTATCAAGCTCCGTATGGAGCTTGAGGGCCCGTGTTTCTAAAGACCGCTGCTCCATAACCCTGTCCGCCTGCTCTGAGCAGGTGGACAGGAGTTGCCACAATTCAACACCTCCCTGCTGGTGGCGGGTTGATTGGCCCTCCCTGCTGAGTCTGCAGTGGGCGGCGTTGCACCAGCAGCTCTTGTGAGCTGCTGGTGCGATGCTGAATACGGAGAGCGTATTGTTCTCCGCATTCAGCAAGGTTTTGCGGACCTGATCCGCACTGTCAGATCAGGTCTGCAAGACCATTGATAATTCGGCCTCTTAGTCTAAAAAAAAACACCCAAAAAAACCTAACCCCTCTTTACGTACTCACAGTTGCTGAAGTCCCGCTTGAAGGATCTTCATCCCGGCGGTTCTATCTTCATCCAGATGGCTCCATCTTCATCCCGGAAGCGCGGGTCCATCCTGAAGACATCTGTCGCGGAGCATCTTATTCATACGGTCGCCGCAGTATAATGAATCTTTAACAGCCAATAGGATGAGAGCTTCTGAAATTCTATTGGCTGTTCAAATTAGCCAATAGAATTTCAACCACCTGCTTACTCCCAGTGCTGGATAAAAGATATACGCTCTCAAAGCCGTTTCATCAGGCGTTTAACAAACATATTGAAGCACAAGCTTTTAAATATCCTCAAACCAAAAGTGGCTACACATCTAATCTGATAATCTAATCACATACAGATGTGATTAGATTTGAAATATTACAATTTTGTATTTAAGTGTAGGATATAGGAATTCTGTGCACCCCCTATTTGTGCATAAGGATTATATCCTTGATGTTTTTATTTTCTTACAAATTTTATAATGGTATGTACAGATAACCATGTTGCTGCCTTGCAAATTTGTTCAATAGAAGTAATTTTTGAAAATACAGAAAATGGAAACTGATTTAATCGAATGAACCATAATGCATTTTGAGGGTGTCAGGGTGCCAGGAATCAGACTGAGACAAGAAGTGCAAAAATACTCACACCTTTATTAATAGTCAAATAACAAGCCAGGAGTCAAAACCAGAGCTGGAAGTCAGACGAGCCGAGTCAGGAGCCAAAGCGAGTAGTCAGACGAGCTGGAATCAGGAACAAGGAGAACAGCAAAGTCAGGAACAAGCCAAGGATCAGGAACCAGAAGAGACGTCAGCCTAGCCAGGTAATACACAGGAACTCACAAACAGGTCTGAGACAATGCAAGGGCAAAGCATACTGAACAGAGGCCCTTTAAATAATAAGTGATGACATCACAATTCTGAGACTGCAACCTGTCTCACACGGATGATGTACAACAGTCTGACCATAAGAGGGCATGCAGGAAATGAGCAGCATCACACACTCTGAACCAGATTCAACAAGAAAGGTAAGTAAAATGGCTACCAGCAGAACATGGCAAAAAAAGCAGGGAAAAAACCCTGACAGAGGGAGACATTCCTACCTCCAAGTAAGCCTTGAGAATCCAAAGATTTAGCTAAAATAACGGGATTGGCATTTGAGCCATTACATGGACCTGAGAAAATAATAAACAAATGAGAGGATTGTCTTTCAATCCTAGTAGTTTGTAAGACAAAACCTAATGTTCTCACTACCTCTAAAATTATGGAGGAACATTTTTTTTAGAATTTTGTACTTTAGGACAAAGAAAAGAACTACAATTTGTTGACTGATGTATCAGAATAGACCACCCTTAGAAAAAAAAGTGAATTTTTGTCCTTACACCCACTTTATCCTGATGAAAAGTAAGATAAGGAGACTGGCACGAAAGACACAATCCAGAAAACTCTTCTGGCAGAAGAAATTGGAAAAGAAATAAGATCTTCCAAGACAGAAGAATGATGTCCAAACTGTGCATAGGCTCAAAAGGAGATACCTGCAAAACTTTTAGAATCAAATTAAGGTTCCAAAGAGGAGAGATTGGATTAATCACTGGTCTTATCCTGACTAAAACTTGAACAAAGTTCTAAATCATAGGCAACTTAGCAATTTTCTTGAAAATAACTTGGAAAGACACAAAACTGGCTAGCAGATAAAACGTTACCTAAGCCTTCTTGTAAAAAATGCAGAATTCCAGAAATTCTAAAGGAATGCCAGCTAAAACTTTGTTTTCCATACCAGAAAAGAAAAACTTTCCAAATCTTGTGATAGATTTTTCTTTTAACATGCTTTCTGGCCTGAAACAAGGATACAACTACAGTATCAAAAACCTCTTTGTTTTAAAAGTAGTTGCTTAATCTACAAGACTTAAATTTGAGAGACTGGAGAACTAGAAGACAGAAGAGACCTTGAGAAAGGAGGTCATATATTAGTGTAAGAGACCATAGATGACACTGGACATCTGAACCGGATTTGTAAACCAAGTTCTGCGTAGCTAAGCTAAAACAATCAGAATTATTGATAAGAGCTCTTGATCTGAGTTATCACTCTTGGCAGTGTAACAGAAGGAGGAACATGAAAGCAATATTAAATGACCAAGGAGCTGCTAGAACATCTACAAACGCTGCCTGTGGGTCCCTGGACCTTGCAAAATAGGCAACAGAGGCGCTTACCAATTATGGGGGTCCGTGCTTATAAGCTGCGTTCTCTTCAGCATAGGCACTCAGCTGTCCAAATCTGGCTGTTACTCCTGGAGCCCAGTTATACACGCCTCTGTTATCGGCGCACACTGCAGACAGATAAATCCAAAAGTATTTCCGGGCTTCACAGGGATAAAGTAGCAGCAAGCAGCAATGGGATATCCAATTAAAGAAATACAGGTCATCTGCCGCAGTAAAAATAAAAAGTTGAAACTTTAATTGGGGCACAAAATAAAAACAAAAAGGAGCCTGAACTCCATAAGCATGAGGTCAGGGTAAGGGCGTAAAGGCCGCAGACATGTTTCGCGTGGTACTCAATGCTTGATCACTGCTGTCTGAACGCTGTGTACCTGGCCTCTATTTAAAGAGACATCAATCAATTAAAAACAAATTTAGTTAACCCTTTCCAGCTTAAATAGAATATTTATGGTACACAAATATATGTACAGGGAAATATTAAGACCCCTATCCTAAGTGTAAAACAATGTATAAGAGAAGTACTATGTGGTGTGCATAAGACCTAAGGTATTTAGGAAATGCTATACAAAAACTCATATATATATACACATCAAGGTTACAGACATAGAGTGTCCTTAAATAAACAAGTTAACATCACTTTCTTTGTTTATTCCTTGGGGGTGTCTAGTGTTTAATAGGAAGATCCACTGTGCTTCCTTGTAACTGCGTTTATACTCCCTGTTCCCACCCCGTTTGTGCTGGGGAACATGATCAATTGCTTGAATAGAAAGCAATGAGGCATCTCCCTGGTGCATTGATTTGAAATGTTTTGACACAGGTGTATATGTATCTGGGTTTTCTATGTTTGGTTCTACCTACATATTGGATCTGGCACCCCTACAGGTCAAAAGATAGATGACATGGTTGGAATTGCAGTTTAATTGAAATCTAATGTCATATTCACGTCTTGTGACAGTTGATTTAAAAATTTAACCCTCTGTCACATAGTTACAGGTTTTGCACCACTGTGCTTTGCATTTGAAAAAAACAGGTCTATTTGGCACCAGGTTCTAACATTTAAGATGGGTAAATCAGAGGGTGCTACCATGTTGCCAATTGTTTTACCCTTTCTAGCTACAAATTTACAACCTTCCATGGCTACTTTCTCAAGGCAAGAATCAACTGCTTATATGGGTAAACTCTGTTTTATAATATTGCAAATCTTGATGTATTTCAAGCTAAATGGAGTACGGAATAATACTTTGTTCTCTAGGTTTCCTTTGTGTCTTATATCTCTTTTCTTGTACTTTAACAAATTCTCTCTAGGTATCAAATCTACCTCTTTTTTGGTATTTTTTTAATAGAGTATCTGGGTAACTCCTATCCCACAATCTTTCCTCAAGTACCTTACATTGATTTTCATAAGTTTCTGTATCTGAGCAAATTTGTCTGGTTCTTATAAATTGCCCTTTTGGAATTTCTTTTGCCGTGACCAGGTTGGCACAATCTAAAATTTAAAATTGTGTTGCCTCCTGTGGGCTGTCCTGTACACTGTGGTATTTATCGTATTAGTTCTCGGATCCACCATCAATTCCAAATCCAAAAAACTTTATAGTAGTTTTATGTTGTTCAGCTGTAAATTTTAAGTTCATGTTATTACAATTGATGGCTTCCAAGAAGTTATCTACAGAAAAACTTCACACGAATAAAGAAATATGCATAAAAAAATTTAGTAAATCTTTCCAAACACGACCTTAAAGTCACAGAAAGGGAGGTACTTAGTCTGGGTCTTGACTTTGCACCCACTGCACATTTTGACTTGTTCGGCACCATCCATGATGTAAATAAATTTGTGAGAAAACTGACTTTAAAACAACATTTCTCTGGGTCTATGAATGGGGCTGAGCAAGTAATAAATATAGAACCACGGATGCATGGCTAAAATAAGGATGAGCTCTCTTTTAATGAACAATGCCTGGTTCTAGACCTTACTACAATGCTAGATGATAATTCAGATATAGAGACACGAAATACACTGCCAACCTTTAGATCTAGCAGTGCCACCCTGGTCAAGTCAAAAAAGCAATTCCAAAAGGGCAATTTATAAGAACCAGACAAATTTGCTCAGATACAGAAACTTATGAAAATCAATGTAAGGTACTTGAGGAAAAATTGTTGGATAGGGGTTACCCAGATACTCTATTAAAAAATACCAAAAAAGAGGTAGATTTGATACCTAGAGAGAATTTGTTAAAGTACAAGAAAAGAGATATAAGACACAAAGGAAACCTAGAGAACAAAGTAGTATTCAGTACTCCATTCAGCTTGGAATACAACAAGATTTGCAATATTATAAAACAGAGTTTACCCATATTAGCAGTCGATTCTTGCCTTGAGAAAGTGGCCATGGAAGGTTGTAAATTTGTAGCCAGAAAGGGTAAAACAATTGGCAACATGGTAGCACCCTCTGATTTACCCATCTTAAATGTTAGAACCTGGCTGCCAAATAGACCTGTTTTTTTCAAATGCAAAGGACATCGGTGCAAAACCTGTAACTATGTGACAGAGGGTTCAAATTTTAAATCAACTGTCACAAGACGTGAATATGACATTAGATTTCAATTAAACTGCAATTCCAACCATGTCATCTATCTTTTGACCTGTAGGGGGTGCCAAATCCAATATGTAGGTAGAACCCAACGTCTCCTCAAGGATAAGGCCCTAGAACATGTAAGGGACATAGAAAACCTAGATACATATACACATGTGTCAAAACATTTCAAATCAATGCACCAGGGAGATGCCTCATTGCTTTCTATTCAAGCAATTGATCATGTTCCCCAGCACAAACGGGGTGGGAACAGGGAGTATAAACTCAGTTACAAGGAAGCACAGTGTATCTTCCTATTAAACACTAGACACCCCCAAGGAATAAACAAAGAAAGTGATGTTAACTTGTTTATTTAAGGACACTCTATGTCTGTAACCTTGATGTGTGTATATATATATGAGTTTTTGTATAGCATTTCCTAAATACCTTAGGTCTTATATGCACACCACATAGTACTTCTCTTATACATTGTTTTACACTTAAGGTAGGGGTCTTAATATTTCCCTGTACATATATTTGTGTACCATAAATATTCTATTTAAGCTGGAAAGGGTTAACTAAATTTGTTTTCAATTGATTGATGTCTCTTTAAAAAGAGGCCAGGTACACAGCGTTCAGACAGCAGTGATCAAGCATGGAGTACCACGCAAAACATGTATGCGGTCTTTACGCTGTTACCCTGACCTCATGCTTATGGAGTTCAGGCTCCTTTTAGTTTTTATTTTGTGCCCCAATTAAAGTTTCAACTTTTTATTTTTACTGCGGCAGATGACCTGTATTACTTTAATTGGATATCCCATTGCTGCTTGCTGCTACTTTAACCCTATGAAGCCCAGAAGTACTTTTGGATTTATCCACCTTGCAAAATATCAGTGAAGTTTAATGAGTAAACGGGAAGCCATTAGGTCTCTCTCTGGTAGATCCCACAGATCTGCAATCTAATGAAAAACTTCCAGCTGTAGACACCGACCCCCAGGATGAAGGGTTAGACGACTAAGAAAATCTTCTTCCCAGAATACATACCTAGGATATATAGTGCAGAAATAGTACATATTTTGTTCTCTGTCCAAGATAAAATTTGAGAACCTTCTTCCATTGCTAAAGAACTGCGAGTTTCCCCTTGATGATTGATATAAGCCACTGCTGTGACATTGTCAGATTGAAAATGCATATAAATCTCTTCTTTTAGAAGAGGCCAGCTATGAAGACTCCTGAAGATAGCACAGAGTTCTAAAAAAGTTATGGATTACCTCACCTCCTGCAAAGGCCCAACTTCCTGTGCCCTCCTCGATCCTCATACTGACCCTAACTTGAGAGACTTGAGTCTGTCGAGATTATTGTCCAAGTTGGACAGATAAAAGATGCCTCCAGAGAAAAAGAATTGAAATCTATCTAACAGGATAGAGATTACTTTCTTGAGAAATCCAAAACGATCCTTTGAGAAAGCTGAGTATAGTCCTTGTGCCATTTTCCCAAACAACAAATGACTGTTGATAAGAAATTCTGCTAAAAGCAAAGATGTAGCTTCTACCAAGAAATTGATTAGGCATAAACCTTGAGCTCATATTACAGACTAGAAAGTTTCCAAAAACCCTTGTAACAATTCTGGGAGGAGTAGCCAGGCTAAAAGATAGAGACACAAACTGAGAATGTTTGTCTTGAAAAACAAATCTCAGGCACTGGAGGAAGAGTTTGAGGGAAGGATTATGAAGCATCCTTCAATTTTTTTTTTTTTTCTTCTTTTTATTGAGGTCCAAAACAGGCAAATAACAACCGTAAAATGCACACCAGGAGACATAAAAGAGCTGTCAATATCTGAGATTAGGATATCATTATGACAAGGTACACTGATTAATGCAGTAATCAGTGAAACAAAATAGTTGACATGGTAAATTAAGTACAGTCTGTCATCACAATACTCTCTCACAGTACTATTGTCATATCAGAATTTTTTTTACCTCAGTGCACAATGTATTGAATGTCATTTAGCAATATTCTATTATTTACCAGTCACAACACGCTGAATGTTATTAAAGAGCATTGTTTACCTCAGTGTCCATTTGGTAGGTGTCATTAAGCAGCACTGTCACAACAACAATTTTTTTCTCACAAAGCAAGCTTTATATAAATAGCAGCTTATTTTTGCTTGCAGTGCTTAAAGGGACAGTCTACTCCAGAATTTGTATTGTTTAAAAGGATAGATTATCCCTTTATTACCCATTTCGCAGTTTTGAATAACCAACACGGTTATATTAATATACTTTTTACCTCTGTGATTACCTTGTATCTAAGCCTCTACGGTTCTGGCGAGACGCCATGAGATCCAGTTCTGGTTTGCCCCAATGGAGAACAAATTGAGCAAACACCTCCGGATGGAGTTCCCATTCCCCCGAATGAAAAGTCTGACGACTTAGAAAATCCGCCTCCCAGTTCTCGCTGACAGGTGGAAAGAATGAGTCTCTGCCCAGCGAATTATCTTGGAGACTTCTGACATCGCTAGGGAACTCCTGGTTCCCCCTTGATGGTTGATGTAAGCCACAGTCGTTATGTTCTCCGACTGAAATCTGATTAACCTCAGTGTTGCTAACTGAGGCCAAGCTAGAAGAGCCTTGAATATTGCTCTTAACTCCAGAATATTTATTGGGAGGAGTTTCTCCTCCTGAGTCCACGATCCCTGAGCCTTCAGGGAGTTCCAGAATGCGCCCCAACCTAGAAGGCTGGCATCTGTTGTTACAATCGTCCAATCTGGCCTGCGAAAGGTCATACCCTTGGACAGATGGACCCGAGAAAGCCACCAGAGAAGAGAATCGCTGGTCTCTTGATGCAGATTTAGTAGAGGGGACAAATCTAAATAATCCCCATTCTACTGACTTAGCATGCATAATTGCAGCGGTCTGAGATGCAGGCGCGCAAATGGCACTATGTCCATTGCCGCTTCCATTAAGCCGGTTACTTCCATGCACTGAGCCACTGACGGGCGTGGAATGGAATGAAGGACACGGCAAGCATTTAGAAGTTTTGATAACCTGGACTCCGTCAGGTAAATTTTCATCTCTACAGAATCTATAAGAGTCCCTAGGAAGGAGAATCTTGTGAGTGGTGATAGAGAACTCTTTTCCACGTTCACTTTCCACCCATGCGACCTCAGAAATGCCAGAACTATCTCTGTATGAGACTTGGCAATTTGAAAGCTTGACGCCTGTATCAGGATGTCGTCTAGATACGGAGCCACCGCTATGCCTCGCGGTCTTAGGACCGCCAGAAGTGAGCCCAGAACCTTTGTAAAAATTCTCGGGGCAGTGGCCAACCCGAAGGGAAGAGCTACAAATTGGTAATGCCTGTCTAGAAAGGCAAACCTTAGGAACCGATAATGATCTTTGTGAATTGGTATGTGAAGGTAGGCATCCTTTAAGTCCACTGTGGTCATGTACTGACCCTCTTGGATCATGGGTAGGATGGTCCGAATAGTTTCCATTTTGAATGATGGAACTCTGAGGAATTTGTTTAAGATCTTTAGATCCAAGATTGGTCTGAAGGTTCCCTCTTTCTTGGGAACCACAAACAGATTTGAATAAAATCCCTGTCCTTGTTCCGTCCGCGGAACTGGATGGATCACTCCCATTACTAGGAGGTCTTGCACACAGCTTAGGAATGCCTCTTTCTTTATCTGGTTTGCTGATAACCTTGAAAGATGAAATCTCCCTTGTGGAGGAGAAGCTTTGAAGTCCAGAAGATATCCCTGAGATATGATCTCCAACGCCCAGGGATCCTGAACATCTCTTGCCCATGCCTGGGCGAAGAGAGAAAGTCTGCCCCCCACTAGATCCGTTTCCGGATAGGGGGCCGTTCCTTCATGCTGTCTTGGGGGCAGCAGCAGGCTTTCTGGCCTGCTTGCCCTTGTTCCAGGACTGGTTAGGTTTCCAGGCCTGTCTGGAATGAGCAACAGTTCCCTCTTGTTTTGAAGCGGAGGAAGTTGATGCTGCTCCTGCCTTGAAATTTCGAAAGGCACGAAAATTAGACTGTTTGGCCTTTGATTTGGCCCTGTCCTGAGGAAGGGTATGACCCTTGCCTCCAGTAATGTCAGCAATAATTTCCTTCAAGCCAGGCCCGAATAAGGTCTGCCCCTTGAAAGGAATGTTGAGTATTTAGACTTTGAAGTCACGTCAGCTGACCAGGATTTAAGCCATAGCGCCCTACGCGCCTGGATGGCGAATCCGGAATTCTTAGCCGTTAGTTTAGTCAAATGAACAATGGCATCAGAAACAAATGAGTTAGCTAGCTTAAGCGTTCTAAGCTTGTCAATAATTTCATTCAATGGAGCTGTCTGGATGGCCTCTTCCAGGGCCTCAAACCTGCACATGCAAGGGGCTGTAAAATAAAACCTTGTTGAATAAACATTTTCTTAAGGTAACCCTCCAATTTTGTATCCATTGGATCTGAAAAAGCACAACTGTCCTCAACCGGGATAGTGGTACGCTTTGCTAAAGTAGAAACTGCTCCCTCCACCTTAGGGACCGTCTGCCATAAGTCCCGTATAGTGGTGTCTATTGGAAACATTTTTCTAAATATAGGAGGTGGGGAAAAGGGCACACTGGGTCTATCCCACTCCTTGCTAATAATTTCTGTAAGCCTTTTAGGTATAGGAAAAACGTCAGTACACACCGGCACCACATAGTATCTATCCAGCCTACACAATTTCTCTGGAATTGCAACTGTGTTACAGTCATTCAGACCAGCTAATACCTCCCCAAGCAATACACGGAGGTTCTCAAGCTTAAATTTAAAATTAGAAATCTCTGAATCAGGTTTCCCCGAGTCAGAGATGTCACCCACAGACTGAAGCTCTCCGTCCTCATGTTCTGCATACTGTGACGCAGTATCAGACATGGCTCTAACAGCATTTGCGCGCTCTGTATCTCTCCTAACCCCAGAGCTATCGCGCTTGCCTCTTAATTCAGGCAATCTAGATAATACCTCTGACAGGGTATTATTCATGATTGCAGCCATGTCCTGCAAGGTAATCGCTATGGGCGTCCCTGATGTACTTGGCGCCATATTAGCGTGCGTCCCCTGAGCGGGAGGCGAAGGGTCTGACACGTGGGGAGAGTTAGTCGGCATAACTTCCCCCTCGACAGAACCCTCTGGTGATAATTCTTTTATAGATAAAGACTGATCTTTACTGTTTAAGGTGAAATCAATACATTTAGTACACATTCTCCTATGGGGCTCCAC
The DNA here is from genome assembly GCF_027579735.1 of Bombina bombina. Lineage (NCBI taxonomy): Eukaryota > Metazoa > Chordata > Amphibia > Anura > Bombinatoridae > Bombina > Bombina bombina. The sequence continues at coordinate 809,075,283 of NC_069501.1, read as the reverse complement.
CATGGCTTTCAAACATAATGAACAAGTAGGTTCCTCTGTGTCAGACATGTTTAAACAGACTAGCAATGAGACTAGCAAGCTTGGAAAACACTTTAAGACAAGTTTACAAGCAATATAAAAAACGTTACTGCGCCTTTAAGAAACACAAATTTTCCCAAATTTTGAAATAACAGTGAAAAAATGCAGTTACACTAACGAAATTTTTACAGTGTATGTAATAAGTTAGCAGAGCATTGCACCCACTTGCAAATGGATGATTAACCCCTTAATACCAAAAACGGAATAACAAATGACAAAAACGTTTTTTAAACAGTCACAACAACTGCCACTCTACTGTGGCTTTTTACCTCCCTCAATACGACTATTGAAGCCTTTTGAGCCCTTCAGAGAAGTCCTGGGTCATGCAGGAAGAAGCTGGATGTCTGTGTCTGTAATTTTTGCTGTGCAAAAAAATGCCAAAATAGGCCCCTCCCACTCATATTACAACAGTGGGAAGCCTCAGGGAACTGTTTCTAGGCAAAATTCAAGCCAGCCATGTGGAAAAAACTAGGCCCCAATAAGTTTTATCACCAAACATATGTAAAAAACGATTAAACATGCCAGCAAACGTTTTAAAATACACTTTTATAAGATTATGTATCTCTATTAATAAGCCTGATACCAGTCGCTATCACTGCATTTAAGGCTTTACTTACATTACTTCGGTATCAGCAGCATTTTCTAGCAAATTCCATCCCTAGAAAAATATTTTAACTGCACATACCTTATTGCAGGAAAACCTGCACGCTATTCCCCCTCTGAAGTTACCTCACTCCTCAGAATATGTGAGAACAGCAAAGGATCTTAGTTACTTCTGCTAAGATCATAGAAAACGCAGGCAGATTCTTCTTCTAAATACTGCCTGAGATAAACAGTACACTCCGGTACCATTTAAAAATAACAAACTTTTGATTGAAGAAATAAACTAAGTATAAAACACCACAGTCCTCTTACGACCTCCATCTTAGTTGAGAGTTGCAAGAGAATGACTGGATATGGCAGTGAGGGGAGGAGCTATATAGCAGCTCTGCTGTGGGTGATCCTCTTGCAACTTCCTGTTGGGAAGGACAATATCCCACAAGTAATGGATGATCCGTGGACTGGATACACTTAACAAGAGAAATACACTTTGCTACAATGTAAAGTAATGAGTGTATAACATGCATAACAGTGTAAGTTTGCTGTCCCCTCAAAACAACTCAACACACAGTCATTAATGTCTAAACCGTTGGCAACAAAAGTGAGTACACCCCTAAGTGGAAGTATCCAAATTGGGTCCAATTAGCCATTTTCCCTCCCCGGTGTCATGTGACTCGTTAGTGTTACAAGATCTTAGGTGTGAATGGGGAGCAGGTGTGTTAAATTTGGTGTTATCGCTCTCACACTCTCTCATACTGGTCACTGGAAGTTCAACATGGCACATCATGGCAAAGAACTCTCTAAGGATCTGAAAAAAAAGAATTGTTGCTCTAAATAAAGATGGCCTAGGCTATAAGAAGATTGCCAAGACCCTGAAACTGAGCTGCAGCACGTTGGGCAAGACTGTACAGCGGTTTCACAGGATAGAGGTTCCACTCAGAACAGGCCTTGCCATGGTCGACCAAAGAAGTTGAGTGCACGTGCTCAGCATCATATCCAGAGGTTGTCTTTGGGAAATAGACGTACGAGTGCTGCCAGCATTGCTGCAGAGGTTGAAGGGGTGGGGGGTCAGCCTGTCAGTGCTCAGACCATACTCCGCACACTGCATCAAATTGGTCTACATGGCTGTCGTCCCAGAAGGAAGCTGCTTCTAAAGATGATGCACAAGAAAGCCTGCAAACAGTCTACTGAAGCCAAGCAGACTAAGGGCATGGATTACTGGAACCATGTCCTGTGGTCCGATGAGACCAAGATAAACTTATTTGGTTCAGATGGTGTCAAGCGTGTGGGGAGGCAACCAGGTGAGGAGTACAAAGACAAGTATGTCTTGCCTATAGTCAAGCATGGTGGTGGGTCATGGTCTGGGTCTGCATGAGTGCTGCTGGCACTGGGGAGCTACAGTTCATTGAGGGAACCATGAATGCCAACATGTACCGTGACATACTGAAGCAGAGCATGATCCACTCCCTTTCGGAGACTGGGCCACAGGGCAGTATTCCAACATGATAACGACCCTTACATTGACTTCCCCCAGTTTTGCTTTTAAACATTACTGTGAATATGCTGACGAGTGCCAGTTTTTCTGTGTGTTGTGTTGATAATGTTTGTAATGCTTCCTGCGGGCCTGCCACCCAGGCTGCTCCGGGGTTAACTACCTGGGTATTTACGCCATACCTTATGGCAAATCTTTCTAGTAACAGGCTTGCGAGCCTGACTCATGGTCTCAATGACCAACCCAGAAAACCCACGCTTAGCAAGAACTAAGCATTCAATCTCCAAGCAGTCAGCTTCAGAGAAACGAGATTTGGATGAAGAAGGTCCTTCCTCAGAGGAAACCTCCAAGGTGGAAGAGATGACATCGTTCACTAGGTCTGCATAACAGATCCTGAGAAACCGTGCAGGAGCTATTAGAAATACAGATGCTCTCTTATGTTTAATACGAGCAATGAGCCATGGAAGGAGAGCAAACGGTGAAAACAGGTATGCCAGACTGAAATCCCAAGAAACTGCCAGAGCATCTATCAGAGCGGCCTGCAGATTTCTTGACCTTGAACCCTACCTTGGAAGCTTGGCGTTCTGCCGAGACGCCATCAGATCCAACTCCGGCACCCCTCATTGAGGGATAACCTGGAGAACACCTCCGGATGGAGAGCCCACTTCCTGGGATGAAATGTCTGTCTGCTAAGAAAGTCCGCTTCCCAGCTGTCCACACCTGGAATGTGGATGGCAGATAGACAGCAATTGTGAGCTTCTGCCCACTGAACAATCCGAGCCACCTCCATCATGGCTAAGGAACTCAGAATCCTTCCCTGGTGGTTGAGGTAAGCCCCTGAGGTGATATTGTCCGAATGGAACCTGATAAACCGAGCTAAGGACAACTGTGGCCAAGCCATCAGAGCATTGTAAATCGCTCTCAACTCCAAGATATTTATGGGGAGAGCAGACTCCTCACAAGTCCATCGTCCCTACGCCTTTAAGGAGTCCCAGACTGCTCCCTAGCCCAGCAGGCTGGCGTCTGTGGTCACAATCACCCAGGAAGGTCTCATGAAGCATGTGCCCTGAGACAGATGCTCATGAGAAAGCCACCATGGGAGAGAGTCTCTTGTAGACTGATCTAGATCCATTCCCATGAGACAGATCCAAATGGTCTCTGTTATATTGTCTGAGCATGCATAACTGCAGAGCTCTTAAATGGAATCGAGCAAAGGGAATGATGTCCATGGAAGCAACCATCAGACCAATTACCTTCATACATTGAGCTACTGATGGCCGAACAGTAGACTGCAGGGAGAGGCAAGAGGAAAGAATCTTGGATTTTCTGACCTCTTTCAGAAATATTTTCATAGATGGGGAATCTATTATGGTTCCTAAGAAAACGCCCCTAGTAGCTGGAACAAGGGAAGTCTTTTCCAGTTCACTTTCCAGTCGTGGGAACGTAGAAAAGACAACAAGATCTCTGTATGAGAGTTTGCTTGTTGAAAAGATGGCGCCTGATCCAATATGTCGACCATGTATAGTGCCACTACAATTCCCAGAGACCTAATCACTGCCAAGTGAGACATAAACTGGAAGTGTTTGTCTAGAAAGGCGAATCTCAGGAACTTGTGATGATCCCTGTGGATAGGAACATAAAGATACACATCCTTCAGGTCTATGGACTTAGAGGTAACATCCGCTGACCATGATTTTAGCCACAGCACCCTGCGGGCTAGGACAGCGAAGCCAGATATCTTGGCTCCCAGTTTAATAACTTGCATGGTAGCATTAGAAATAAAGGAATTGGCTAGCTTGAGAGCCTTAATTCTGTCTTGGATCTCCTCCAAAGGCGTCTCTACTAAAATTAAATCAGACAAGGCGTCGCACCAATAAGATGCCGCACTTGACACAGTGGCAATACAAACTGCAGGTTGCCATAGAAGACCTTGATGAACATACATCTTCTACAAATAAGCTTGTCCATTAAATCCTTAAAAGAGCAGCTATCCTCTATAGGGATATTAGTTTTCTTATCCAGAGTAGAAATGGCCCCTTCTACTTTAGGCACTGTGCGCCATGAATCTTTAATGGAGTCAGCGACAAGAAACATCTTTTTAAAGACAGGAGACGGGGAAAAAGGTATCCCTGGCTTCTCCCATTCCTGTGAAATAATCTCAATTGCACGGTCTGGAACAGAAAACACTTCCACAGAGGAAGGAACATCATAGTATCTATTAAGTTTACTAGATTCCAAATCTGAGATTTCACCCTCAGAAGCTACCGACGTATCATCAGACTTATGAGGGAGGACAATCTGAGTAGCAGAGGTAGGAACAGAAACCTTACTTGAATCTCTAATTTTCCTCTTGCATTTTCCCTTTAGCATAGGAAAAGCAGATAATGCAGCAGATACCGCAGAACATATCGGAGCAGCAAATTCTGCAGGCAAATAAACTCCACCAGGAGGCTGAGAGGAACCGCAGGGCACTGTATGTGACACCACTGAGGCTTGAGACGTTTGAGGAGAAAGCTGTGGCATTGCCTGAACAGAATCATCCTGAGAAACATTTGGCTCAAAGGGCAATAAATTATCTTTACATCTTAGTGTTTAAAAAAACAAAACACGAGAACATTGATTTATCGACTTAGACTTCCGGCTGGGGGAGGAGCGAACAGGTAGCAGATAGCTACTATTGCTCCAAATCGCAGCATTTGAGACTCTTTTCCACCTCCCAGCCTCACTGCAGCTTTCCTTGGCCCTACCGAGTTTGTGTGGCCTCGATATCAGATGTTCAGATCATGCAGCGGGAAGTCCTTTTCATTGCCCTAAATTTGCTTGGTGGCTGAAGCACTCCACCTGTACTTCTGATACTCTCAAAATGCACCCTGCTCTAAATGTTTGGCAGCTTCTATGTTCAGACTTCACCGATAAATTTACCGCTGAAGGTTGACCAGGACTGGTAATTGGGCAGAATCCTATGCAGGTGCTCAGCTTGAATCTACTGCTGAACAAAGAGTAGTAGCAGCCTTGTGAAACTGAGCCTATAGTTTATAGTGGGACACTCTCCATCTATTAAAAACTGTGAATGGTAACTCAGTGTAATTGAAGCCTGAGACTCACATTACCTCTATGCTTGTATCGGAGGGAAGGGCTAATCCCGCAGCCCTCCGTAAATAACTACAGTACATTTCTTTAAGAAGCTACAGCTGTTCCTGTAGTGGAAGAGATTTTTACCATCACTGTTGGATTGGATAGGAGATCATCGCGGAGGGACGGGCAAAATCCCGCGGCCCTCCGCATATATCACCCGGTGCACTAAGTAGTCTGTTGGCTCTGGACCATCTCTTGCAGCTGTTTGGGGCTTATCCACTGCTCACAACGTTCCATAATCTTTTGTCAGATTCCCGGGGTGGCGCTTAGTGTAAAGGTCTGGATCCCGTCGGCTCAAATGTTCTGGTTGGTCGCCAGGCGGTGACGCTCTGTGAACTCTGTTGAATACCCAACTCCTCTTCTTGGCGTATTGCCCGGGCCGCCCCGGGTGTGGAGGTTTGAGCTACGACTGTAGTTTGGGGTTGCTCCTCCACCCGGTCGAGGGGTGCGGCTATGCTGATTGGTCTACATGAGGTGACACTGTATGGGCATTGAAGATACGGCGGGATTGCGTGTTAAGTCTCAAGGGGATTACAGTTTATGAATAGGGCGCCTGCTGTTTACCAAACTTCTCTAAACCCTAGCTGTTCTGACTGCCTTAATATTTGGACTGTGCCGTCTGATTTTTCTCATCTCCCAGATATATGTAGTACACTATTAGAGCCTCAATAACCCCTAGGCTCAGATCTGGATCATTAGGAGTATGTATATATATATATATATATATATATATATATATATATATATATATATATATATATATATATATATATATAGTCTGTATCTTGATTATCAAAATGTCTAGATCTCTCTTTTGATTAGAATTTCCCAGTATATATATATATTTTTGGGAATTGTGAGTTTGCACAGGTTATATAAAATATATGTTATTTTTAGTTAGTTATGGGTACAATATAGGGCTATAGGTCATAAGTATATAGGGAAACCTAAATCTGTGTGCAAATCCTGTTTTCATCATTTTTTGCTCTTTTGTTGATACTAGCTGTGTGAATTTAACTCGGCTATTTGTCAGAGCTCCTGGTTTTCTGGTAAAGCAGATTCCTCTCTCGAGTGATATTGTTTGGCAGGCATACTTTATGAATGTATTCAGCCTGACTAACTTTTGATTACAAGGGAGTCTTTTTTTTTTTTTTTCTCACTGCTAGATATTTTTATTCACATTTTTTCACAGTTACTGTAATATTGTGTTCTATAGCACAGCTAGATTGTGCTTAAATAAGGTAAAAGGGGGAAGGATCTACAAAAAAGAGAAAAAGGAAAGAGGAAGGAAAAAAGGGGGTAGAGAGGGTGAGCACTAGGAGTTTTTTGGGTTCCCTTTTATTTTTAACTAGCTATATCTGATATTAAAGTTTTCATGCTATAGGGTCTCAAAATTACCCCTTCTGAACATTTGATTAATTTCACTGGGTACGCCCCGAGTTTTTGAGGCGGTGCTTTTTTTTGTTTTTTTTTTGTTAAGGTTGTAATTGCACTGTTGTAGTGTCTAGGTTGGATACCTACCACAATTATTTAAATCACATGCGGCGTCTAACGACGCTCTATATAATTTTCACTGCACTACTACTTTTTGGTTCATGGATAGATTTGTAACACTAAACAAAGGCTCCTCCCCCAATATGCCCCCCAAACAAAGAGACAGTAAAGGGAACAATAAAAACCCTGACCTAGCCGTGGATATCTCCCAAGATAGAGGGATGGCTAATTTCACTTCAAATGATATGTCAATTTGCCGTTGAAGTTGTTAAAATGATAGCTCCTCAGTTAGATACAGTTAAACAGGAAATCAAAAAAGATATATCTAGTTTGACTATAGAAGTCAGACAATTTGCAGCCAGGCTTGAGGAAGTTGAGACTAGAGTGTCTGATTTAGAGGACAGGTGCAATCTACAAGATCCAATTTCAATAGATCACAGTAATGCAATTGCATTGCTTCAGGCAAAAATTGAGGACCTTAAGGATCGTTCGAGATGCAACAATTTAAAAGTCATAGGTCTCCCAGAAACGGTACAATATGAAGACTTAATGACCTTTGTCTCTGTCACTCTTCCTCAGACACTTTTGATCCCACCTCCTACATTCCTCTTCCAGATAGAAAGAGTCCACAGGATAGGATACTATAAAGGGAATACTGATATGGTTAAGCCAAGACCCATTATTTTCAAATTTGTGAACCTCCAAGACAAAATGCTATATCTTAAATATTATAGGAAATTTAGTAATTTTGTAATTGGCCCGCACAAAATTCTTATCTTCCAAGATTTCTCAGCTGAAACACTAAGAGAAGGGAGATGTCTCTTTTTTTTTGGCAAGTTTGTGAAGGCCGGTTACAATACCAGACTGATTTATCCAGCAAAATTGGTAGTGATAAGAGAAGGAAGTTCCCACACTCTCAATAATGTCTTGGAAGCTGAATCGTTCTGTAAAGAGGTTGGCTTATCTTAACTAACAAGTAACGGGTGCAATTTACATACTTCCAGTTCTAGTGTTTTGATATGGAGTGGAGTTATTGTTGTACATTATGTTCTGATTTTAAGTTTGTTTTTAAACCCCTTTTTCCTTTTTTTTATTTTTACCCTCCTCTCTCCCTCTTCCTCCCCCTTTCTTTTGTACTCCCAATAGTCTGGGTCGATGGCAGTAACCCTTAATCTAATATCATGGAATGTGGGCGGCATAACCTCTCCAATCAAAAGGAAGTTTATAATTAAACACTTGGGTAAGTCCAAACCTGATATTCTTATGTTACAGGAAATACATTTAAAAGCTGTAGAAATACCAAAGCTTAAAGGGACACTGAACCGAAATTTTTCTTTCATGATTCAGATAGAGCATGACATTTTAAGCAACTTTCTAATTTACTCCTATTATCAATTTTTCTTCGTTCTCTTGCTATCTTTATTTGAAAAAGAAGGTATCTAAGCTTTTTTTCTTGATTCAGAACTCTGGACAGCACTTTTTTTATTGGTGGATGAATTTATCCACCAATCAGCAAGGACAACCTAGGTTGTCCACCAAAAATGGGCCGGCATCTAAACTTACATTCTTGCATTTCAAATAAAGATACCAAGAGAATAAAGAAAATTTGATAATAGGAGTAAATTAGAAAGTTGCTTAAAATTTCATGCTCTATCTGAATCACAAAAGAATTTTTTTTAAAACTAAATAGGTTGGAGAGGTTATTGCCGCCCCACATGATTAAATGAAAAAGGGGGTAGCAATTCTTTTGAATAAAAAGTTAGAATATAAAAATTGAGGCTACTGAATTGGATCCTGAAGGTCGCTTTCAAATTATAGAGATAGCTCTTAATAGATCCCGTTTTATCTTATGTAATATTTACGGCCCAAACAATGTTGACAGGGAATTTTGGAGTAATTTGATAATTAAACTGCATAAATATATAGGACAAAACCTTATAGTAGCGGGAGACTTTAACCTAGTAGCAGAACCAATCCTAGATAGGTTAAATAAAAAAGTGCCAATTATTGGGGATAGGAAGACTCATATATTACAGAAATTCTGCTTTCAGCTAGGGCTTCTAGATATTTAGCGGGTTCATAACCCAGATTTACGATCTTATACCTGTATGTCTAAAGCCCATCAGTCCCTATCTAGGATTGACATGTTCCTTATTTCAGAATCCCTAATAGGTCTGAATTGGAAAGCTGAAATTAATGACATCTTAATTTCAGACCACCCCACTATATCATTAAATCTTAATACCCATTTGTCATATCCACTTAATAATAATATCTATTTCCATAAACACTTAACCAATAATATCAACTTCCAAAATTGGTTAAGAGGTAGATGGGGGGGATTTTATAACTATAACTTCGCTTATCTAGAGAAAACGGAGGTGTTTTTGGGAAGGAGCCAAGGCTGTGTTGAGGGGCGAGATCAAATCCTATATGTGCCAACTTAAAAAAAGATTTAGACAAATTGGAATTCAATTAGCTAATCAAGTTATGTAGATAATCCCTCGAGACTACGTTGGGCTAAGTACATGTATGCTAAGACATGTATGCTAAGAAAGCTCGCAATATTCATCTTAAGCAGGAAATCGCCCAAGAAGAGCTTAGAATGAAAGCTTTATATGGGGGTCACCGGGGTAGGTCTGCCAAGTTCCTGGCCAGAATCTCGAGAAATACTATTTCTGCTATTAAAAATGGCACGGATAGATTTACCAATCAATCTGATATTGAGAAGGTTTTTTTTTTATTATTTATTTATATAAATGTAAAGGATCTGATCTATCTAAGAAAAAAGAATTCTGGGATAAAATTAAATTACCAAAATTCTTTAGAAATTATGTCCGAAATTAATATGCCCATTTCAGAAGCTGAAATTTTAGAAGGCATTAAGGCTGCCAAATTGAATAAAGCTACTGGATCAGATTCTCTTCCTATAGAATTTTATAGAATTTTACAGCCACAAATTATTCCTACTTTAAATAAACTCTTTTTCAGATAATACTAAATGTTCCGGGGCGGAGCCTGGCCACACAGGGTGATGGCTGCTTGAATCCTGGCTCTCAAGCCCCACACCCAATTTTAGTTAAATAATAGGGCATTATCAGCATATAACTTGCTCAAAACTTGGGCTCTAACTCAGTAACACTTGGGGCCACAAATCTGAAGCTAATAAAAAGGGAAGTAAGGAATTCTGATATAGTGTGGACTCCTGCGGCCTAAACGGCTCAAAGACCTCACCTCCAACGCAATGCCTTGCAGCCATCGCTGACACGGGAGCAGAGGATCACCCAGAGCTGGCACGCTAACTTAAGTAGCATTACAAAAGGTTTCACAGCCGTTCATCTGCACTTGACAGCAGACAGGCATCGCAGGATCCACGCTCAGCTTAAATAGATAAAAGGTGGAGGCGCAGAAGAAAGTAGAAAAAAAAACACATCTGAACGGCAGGCAACAGACGGCGCAACAAGACCTGATCCTACAGGTGAGAGTTGGAGATCGGGTTCAGGGGATCATACAGCAGTAGATAAGAAAAGCCTCAGTCATCATTCCACGTGGGGCACGGACTTCCTGCGCAGCGGTAAGACCACATCTGCAACGGGCCCTCAGTATACTTGTCACCACCTAATATACAGGCCCCACGATATCTTTCTGCCCCACAGTAAACATAGTGAGGTTGCTGGGAGTTAATTTGGCTGTGGCAGGACTTCTGATCAGCTGCTGTCTGGGACAGAGCACTGCAGTAATTTGCATTGTAGGGCCTGAAACCATCGTAGTAGTGCATGTCATCAGCTAACACTACATATATGCTCTAGCAGGGACTGTACCAAAACAAGCGCAGAGGAGTTCAGTGACTCATATAAAGGACCAAATTGATTTTACAACAAACGTGTTTTCACACATTTGAAGCTGTTATCAACCCCTCAGGGAAACTTTAAAAGACAAAGCACCCAATTAAGCCTGAACCATGTCCTATAGAAAAAACAATAAAACAGACAGAGGCCCTAAAAGTGCAAACCTGGCTAATTACCTCAGGCTGGCAACACCAAGCATTGACACGATAAACGCAGACCAACCTCCCCCTATACCACTAGCATCCATGGCAGGTTCCCCACCAGAATCACAGCATCAGGAGCTTCTAACTAGAGAAGATCTTAGTATTATTTCCTCAAAAGCTGACATTCATGCTGTACTGACGGAGATGAGATCACTGTTTGGGGATTTGAAAAAAGATTTCCACCAGGTCAGCCAGCAAGTTCAGACACTTGAAACTAAACATGAGGCTTTACAGAAGCAGGTAACATCCAACTCCCAACACATTCAAGACCAAGAAAGGAACATACAGTTTTTGTTGTCCAGGATTGAGGACTTGGACAATAGGGGAGAAGAAATAACATGCGGATTAGGGGGGTCCCAGAGACTGTTACAAATAATGGCACTAGAGGGGTACCTCCAAGACTTATTTAGAACAATAAAAGGAACGCCAAACTCAACAGATGTCCCACTAGAAAGGGCCCATAGGGCTTTGCGACTAAGACCATCCCCTAAAGCGCCCCAAAGAGACATTATAGTTAAATTCTTGAGCTACAAGGACAAGGACATAATATCCCTAAAAGCAAGGAACCTCAATGGTGTGACTCATGCAGGTATACTCCTACAGATTTTCTCATACTTAAGTCAAATCACCTTGCAGAAGAGGAGAGACCTTAAATTTATTACCAGCGAACTTCAATCGCACAAAATTCAATATAAATGGGGCTTTCCGGTGTGTATTATAGCTACCCGAAATGGAACACAAGCTATTTATAGAACACCGACCGACTTGTCTGACTTCTGCCGAGCACTGGAGATTGACATCTCATCGCCTGACAAGGCGACAACCCCCCAGCAAGACCAAGACATACAAGAGGACGGTTTCGCTAAGTAATTGCTTCATGCTGAACAGACTTTTAATGCCTTAAAATATTTTGCTTAGGCGACCCTTCAGGAGGAGCCCGATAAGTATAGTTTATTCACATACCTAAGTTTTGTATAAAGTTGCTTTCTGTACTCGTTGCGCATGTGTGTTTGTTGCTTGCAGTTGAGTTGTGTAGTTACTGTTTTCCACTAGCATCAATCCTGATAGCCCAGATGCAGACTTGAGCCAAATCATTCTGCAGAAGAGGACAGATCTTAGGTTTATCACCAGTGAACTCCAATCACATAAAATCCAATATAAGTGGGGCTTCCTGGTGTGCATCATAGCCACCTGAAATGGAAAACAAGCGATCTTCAGAACACAGACAAACCTACCTGAATTGTGCAGGATACTGGAGATGGTCATCCCAATACCTGATGGGGAGAACACCTCCCTGCAGGACTAAAACACACAAAAAGACGACCCTGCCAAGTAACTGTTAAATACTGAACAGACTTTCGGTGCACCAGGCACTTTCCTACTGGCCCTTCTGGAGGAATCTGATAAGTATTGACTGTTTATTGGCAAATATGATCACTTATGTGTAAAATGTTTTCTCTTTGTATTATATTCCATACATGTACGTATTATTGAGTTACACCTGCTGCCCTGGGGACACACACATATGGCTCAGTGCAATTTTTAGCAGGCAAATAGACACATGTGACCTAATTAGGGGTAAAGCATGGCACAACTATAAGCTTAGGCGTGCTTAGTACACATGTTCACTTAGCCAACTGGTTAAGCAACTGATACATTCTCTCTCCCCCGCAGACATAACCGCGAGAATCCCATAAAGTAACGCTGACATACGTTAACATAGCATGCTGTCACGTTAGATATGACATAGCTAAATAAAAAAAAAGGAGAAAAAGAGAGGGAAAAGAAATGGGAAGGCTTAGCTAACTTTGCTTAGAACATCAAATACCAGCCATCACTTTGCACCTATAGCTCTACCCTGCAGCCGAGAAGCTGTGAGAGGGCACCCTCTCACCAAATTTCAGGCTCAGCAACGTGGCATGATAAACTCAAATTACATGTTGGCTATTGTTGTGTACTAGAGTTTTCACTACTGTTGAGGTTATTGTACAGAGTTATGTGTTGTTATTATACCTGAATGGATGAGCCTGCTTAGATATGCTCCTTTCATTCAGGGAATACCCAAGGTTCCAATTGGTACCAGACTGGTTCAGGTACAACTGACCCTATCATACCATATTCTTTTTATACTAACCACATCGGGTGTGGGGATACTGATCCCACACTTTCTTGTTCCTTTTCACTTCTTTTCCACTTATCGCAACCGATAAAGGTTGTATACTCTAGTGACTTTACTAAATTCTACATTACCTATCTATACTAATTACTGCTGTTACAACCTAGACAAAACTATAGGAAAAATACATCTCTAACTATAAGAGACTCTCGATCTCTGGATTTGGCGTAAAGGCTTAACTTTCCTCCCTCTTTTGGCTCTTCCTCTCTCTCACCCTCTTAGCTTTCCCTCTATTCCCCCCCTTTTTTTTCCTCCTTCCCTTATACCAACATGCCTATGCACAGTGTACATAATTTGTCATTGATGACCTTAAATACAAAAAGCCTTAATATCCCTGAAAAAAGAACACATTTGATAAGGGATGCCACTAGGCTGCATTGCGACATAATATTTCTGCAAGAGACCCACTTTAAAAGGGGCAAAGAACCAAACTGGCCCAACCCTAAATTTCAGACTTCTTACTTCATCAGGTCCACTAAAAAAAATGGGGTGGGTATACTGATTAAACATTCTTCCCCCTTTTCCCTGACACATATAGAGAAGGACCCTGAAGGGAGGCATCTAATAATTGTGGGTACTTTACATAACAGAATGGTTACCTTAGTTAATGCATATTTCCCAAACCAACACCAGAACAAATTTATGACCGTTCTTACAAACAAAATCCTAGAACTAAGGAAGGGAGCGCTGATTCTCAATGGTGACTTCAACTTCCCCCTTGATCCTGTACTGGACACATCCAGAGCGACAGCTTCTACCCTAAAAAATTTTATCAAACAATGTAATTCCAGACTCGAAGAATTAGCGGTTCATGACACATGGCGTACTCTGTACCCCACCAGACGGGATTATACATTTTTCTCACACCCTCATGACCTTTTTACAAGGATTGACTATATCTTTACGGACCAATCTACTTTAGCTTTGGTCACGAATACCCATGAAATGGTCTGATTATGCCCCAGTCATCTGCAAAATAAAATGGCCTACCATGCCAGACCACCCCTTTATATGGAGATTTGACGATTTCATGATTAACAACCTAATTAGAACCCAAGTAGAGAATACACTCTCAGAATATTTCCAAAATTATGACAATGGGGAATTACCAAGTCACATTGTGTGGGAGGCGCACAAGTGTGTTCTCAGGGGTGAATTAATTAAACAGAAAGCCTTACTATCCAAACAAACCAGAATTAAATATACATCACTCCTTACTAGGATACATGACCTAGAAGTTAAACATAAAAAAACACCCACCGACACTCCAGTTAAGCTAGAGCTTCAGCAGGCCAGAAAGAAGATACAAGACCTACATTCCCTAGAACACCAGAAAACGGCCCTAAAGATACAACCAAAGTATTTTGAATTTAGGGACAAACCTGGCAAACTCTTCGCGAGAGCCCTGAAAAGGAAACAATTAAAGTCCCATGTCCATTCTATCACAAATCAACACAATCAAACCTACAAAGACAGTCTGGCAATTGCAGAGGTATTGCGATCATACTATCACAAACTGTACAACAGACTGGTAAAAGCCCAGGCCCAGACGGCTTTAGTGCCAAATACTACAAATTGTTTAAAAACATCTTATTACCGCACTTAGCCTCACTGTTCAACACAATAGGGGACACACAGGGAAATCCCCCTTCTATGCTTTTGGTGCACATCACCACCATCCCAAAACTTGGAAAGCCAGCAAATCGCCCGGAAAACTTCAGGCCAATATCCCTCCTTAATGTAGATTTAAAAATCTTTGCTAAAATACTTTCGACCAGACTAAACAAATTTTTGCCAACATTAATATCTCCTAACCAGGTAGGTTTGACGTGAGGCCAAAGACAACACCATAAAAGCCTTGTGAACTATGCACAGTGCAATAGCATCCCGTCTATACTTATCTCAACTGATGAGGAGAAGGCCTTTGACAGGGTTAGCTGGACCTTTCTTAGGGCTACCCTGTCGAAGATGAATTTCGGTCAACATTTTATACACAGGGTTTTTTCCCTCTATTAGGCACCCTCAGCACAGGTCAAAATAAATAACATTTTGTCAGACCCCTTTAGAATAACCAACGGCACGCAACTGGGCTGCCCGTTGTCACCACTGCTATTTGCCCTCACTATTGAGGTGTTGGCGCAGAAAATAAGAGATAACGGGAAAATCTCGGGAATCAAGATAGGAGACCATGAACACAAACTTTCTTTATATGTATCTGCTGTCCATCACAAACCCTTTGGTTTCACTTCCGGAGACCCTTAAGGAGTTTGAGGGATATGGTAAGGTATCAAATTTCCATTTAAATCAAACTAAGTCAGAACGCTTTAATATAAATCTTCCTCAAACAGAACTGTGCCAACTCTCAGACATCTGTAAATTGCGCATACAGACTCGCACACTTAAGTGTTTGGGGGTTAATCTTACACCAAAAGTAGACATCCTGTTTGAGGCTAATTATACTCACTTATTATCACTGGTAACTGGTGATCTTTCATCATGGAAGAATAAAAAGGTTTCATGGCTAGGTAGGATTGGAATAATAAAAATAAATATCCTCCCCTGTATTCTATATTATTTGCAGACGCTCCCGATTTCCTTTCCAGCACAATACCTACAAAAATTGCAGGGAAAAATGGAAGAGTTCATTTGGGGGGGGGGTGTGACCACGCATTTCTAGGCACACACTTTATCTATCAAAGGAAAGGGGTGGCCTGGGAGTTCCTAACCTTTTATTATATAAAAAAGCCATAAACCTTCAACATCAAGTGGAATGGAGTAATAACTCAAGGGATAAAACGTGGGTTAAAATAGGCAGAACACTTCTGGGAGCACAAAACATGGGGTCCCTGGGGTGGACCTCCACTAAAACTAGACCTAAATTAATCAGCTCTTACCCATTTCTACAGGAATTCTTCTTACAGTGGGATAAAACACTAATAGAACATCTGCATATATCCTCGAACCCCTCCCCCTTAACCCTGTTTGCTCACAATCCAGATATTCCGTTTACAAACACACAACACGTGACCCTAAACAACATGTAAATGGATCAGACAGCATTTTATAGATTACTGACTGACAAGAAACTCAAAAAACCTGAAGAACTAGAGCGTTCAGGACTCAACATTTTATGGTACTTTTATATACAACTACAACATTATTTATCATCACATAAAAGTCCGGAAAACATAACTAGACAACCAAACCTCTGTTTGTTACCTCGCACTCCAAAACATCTGAAATCTATAACGTACCGTCTGCTGACGTCACATAAAGAGATACCCATGCTTACATATATTAGGAATGGCAAAAAATATTTCATAATCACACAAGATCATCGATCTCAGCCAAAACCCTTGAATCTAACTACAAGTACCTGTCTCGCTGGTATCTTACACCAGATAAAATTAAAAAAATATACAAGCAGTCAGACGGGAGGTTTTGGAGAGGTTGTGAAAAGCAGGGCACATTCCTTCACATCTGGTGGAACTGTGAGCTAGTAAAACCATACTGGCAGACAATTCTGGACATGATAGATTCCAAATTAAAAATCACTCTAAATAGGAGACTCGATCTCCTACTCTTCCATGGCCTCCCTAAACTACCAGACAAACCCAAAAAACACCTTCTATATATAATGCTTAATAGCGCCAAATCCCTTAGCCCCAAAAATTGGAAATCTATTGGAGTTCCCCTGATCTCTGAATGGGAAAGCCAAGTAGACAGGTACTTGTTACTAGAGTGATTCCAATACATGAGAGATGACAAAATGGAAATTCACAAATAAATGCTGGAACTCTGGAGACCCCTGAATAATCATGAGATTACAAAATCTCACGATTATCACCGACTACTCATACTTTTTTTTTTTTTTTCTCCCTCCTCACCCCCTCTACTAAACGGTTTGATACATGTCAAGTTTTGAGTATACTGTTTGGTGTGCGTTAATACACCTATAATAAATTGAATGCAACTGTTAAATCGTTATAGCTTACGAACTAGAGATCTCAGGCTACTAAACAAACAAAAATATTGGAGAAACAACTGAAAAAGACTATAAGGGCAAGACTCAGAATTTTGCATCGCTGCTATACGATTATATTGATGTGTAATATGGGACATTTGAAAAACACATACAATATATTCATGAGAGAATCGACATCAAGCTCCTAGACTGCATGTCCCTTTGCACTAAAAATGTATAATGTACCTGAGATCCTTTCAATTGCAGTACTTACTGTTTCTTTATTTTTATGCATTTTTTCTTCATGTACAGTTTTCATGATAACCAAATAAAGCTTTTGAAAGAAAAAAAAATACTAATTGTTCACCCTATTTCGCTGCCGCCAATATTTCTTTAATCTTAAAAAAAATAAAGATCCAGAACTTCCAGCCTCATACAGACCTATCTCGGTGCTGAACGCCGATTATAAACTTCTAACTTCTATTATAGCTAACCGGCTTAAACCTTTTCTTGGAAGAATAATTCATGAGAACCAATCTGGTTTTATGCCTGGGAGAAATCCTGTAAGGAATATGAGGAAGGTTATGCTGGTTCTTGATTTCTTTTGGAATAAATATAAATCCTACAGATGTAGAGACTTGGCTGACCTGGCCATTCTAACGGTCGATGCGGAAAAAGCTTTCGATCGCATCTGTTGGGATCACCTCTTCTTTTCTTTAGAGCAATTTGGCCTCATAGGATACTTTAATAACTTTATTTGCTTAATTTACAGCTCTCCCATATCAGCGTTAATTATTAACAATTCAATCTCACAGCGTTTAGTTCTTTAAAGGGGTGCCCGCTTTCCCCATTACTTTTTAATATTTCGCTAGAACCTCTGGCAATTCTTCTTCGCCAAGGATTCGAAGGAATCCGATTGGGTGGTCAGAAGCTGGTTCTCTTACTCTATGCTGATGACCTGCTGTTATTTTTAAGCAATATTAAGAAGAGTCTCCCTTTACTACATAATATTATCTCTATGTTTTTGGGTAGTCAGAAGCTGGTTCTCTTACTCTATGCTGATGACCTGCTGTTATTTTAAGCAATATTAAGAAGAGTCTCCCTTTACTACGTAATATTATCTCTATGTTTGGATAGATTTCAGGTTACAAAATTAATCTTCTGAAGTCAGAACTCCTTTGGCTGTATAAGGAGCCGGGTAATGTTACCAAACATCCATTTATTAAGACTACTCAGATTACTTATCTTGGGATAAGATTAAGCACTAACCCAGATTAGTGGTATAACTTAAACTACCCCCAATGTTTTAATTGTAAAAAAAAAATTAGAGGGCTGGTCCTCCCTTTATCTCTGTCAGCTTGAGCTACATTGATTAAAACAGTACTTTTTCCTGAATTACTCTATATAATTCAAAATATTCTGATTTTTATACACAAAGCTGACATTTGTAGATATAATAAATTCAGTGCTAGATTCCTATGGAAAGGTGCAAAAGCCCGGATTGCTATCCATCGGCTTATGAACCCTAAGCTTTCCGCAGGGTTGGCCCTGCCTAATATCCAATTCTACAATCTTGTGGCCCTATTTAAAATAGCTATTGATTGGATCACGGAAAAAGAACATCTTACCTTGCTCCAATGTGAATCTAATCTTGTTGCTCCTTTTCATCTAAACGCACTATTGCATTGCCTAATAACATCATTACCGTTGATGATTTTCTCCCTGATAACCTTTAAAAATATCATAGTGGCATGGCAGAAGTTCTGCTCTGATATAGGTTGTTCTCCGTATATCTCGAAGTTCCTCCCCATTAGAGGTAACCCTAATTTCACACCAGGACTGTCTAATCCAGTGTTTAGACAGTGGTCCTCTAAAGGTTTAAAGTGGATTAATCAAGTCATAGGTCCTGATCTTTCTCCAATAACATTTTGTGTCTTAGCTAATAAATGTGGTCTTGTAAAACAAGATTTTTATGCATATCTACAACTAAGACATTTTACTTATGAACTAAAGCAAAAATTTGGCACAGATTGGTCTTTAGGTGAACTACATAGTAGAATCAGTGGGTACCAATCTGGTATATATTCCATCTCCTTTTTTTACTCCTTATTATGCCAACGCCCCTCATCTGAGCAAATTAATGATATAGTGGCGAAGTGGACTAAAAACTTTCCTGAGATTAATGGCCAGACCATAGTGGATAGTTTTAAAATAACTGAACAAGCTTGGGTTTTGTCGTCATGGAGAGAGTCACAGATTAAGATAAGGCTAAGGACCTATCTTACTCCAGATACTTTATCTAGATGGTATAAATCGAATACTTTTTGTTCTAAATGTAATGCAATTTATGCTGATCTCTTCCATTGATTTTGGGGATGCCCAAAACTTGTGCAGTTCTGGAATAAAGTGACATATTGGATGAATTCAGTATTATTGTTGAACTTCTATATTAAACCAGTTGAGGTTTTCTTTCTTGCTAAATTTCAAGGTGTTCCTAAAAACTTTAAGCTTATAAATACAATCCTACTAATTGGCCATAATCTTATTTTAAGACGGTGGAAATCCCACTCTGCTCCTAAGTTTTTAGAGCTTAAAAATGCTCTCATTACCCAATGCACAATGCACAATAGAGCAGCATAATCTGTTGAACCCTTCAGATGAACAACTGGCTTTATTATTTAAAAAATGGAAAGTTTTTATACTGTCATTACAGGATTCGGCACAAATGGTGTTAGTTAAACCTCGGGCTAAATCCCCGTATGTCCAATTAAATATCTATGCTGGACATTTTCCTGATTCCTGGCTGGGCACCAGGATGGGTGAGTGAGAGAGGAGGGGCTCTTTCTTTCTTTCTTTTTCTCTCCCCTTTCTGTTTGTGTACCAGTTTCTGTTGATGTATATAGTATAAAATTCAATTAATGGAGACAGATGAGCTCTTGGGCATGTAAGATGTTTTCTTTTTGCTGATGTATTTCAGACTGCAGGATGTTTTGGGTCCTGCGTGACGCCATATTTTGCTTATATGCATACTGTTTATATGTCTTCTTTTTTTGGTTATATTTAAATATTTAAAAAAAAGAAGAAAAAACCAAAACACTGTCCCTTTAAATTTTCAAGAAATGTTATATGCACAATAAACGCTATAAACGTAACTCCTAAAGTCACCTCTACACCTCAGATATACTGAGGTGCCTTACCGTACTTATCAGGAGAAAAACCGTGATACTTAGGGACCCAGAACCAGAATTGACACAGACCTATGCTTGCCACAGCAAGCCGACACAGAGAACAGAGGAGGAATGGCGCTGCTCCTCTCTGCATCAAGGAGGCGTGTCACGTGACCGACAAACCCGACACTGAACAGGAACTATGCAGCTAGCTAAAGCACACGTTCCACTGCCAGGAAAAAATCTCTTAAAGCTTTTTTCTGTCTGTGAGTAAACAAACAGTCTCCCTAACCAGCCCAACTGTGCCTTAAAACGGCTCAACCAACTGCCGCATTGAGAGCACTGCTGTGATCACAATACCTAGCAATGCTAGATCCTTGACAACATTCTGCCTGCAATATTCAAGGCTCAGCTTACACACAAGAGCCCAACTGAATAAAAAATACTGCGTCTTCAGTAAACACACACAGCCCTGTTACAAACTATGAGCCCTCATATACAAAAGTGCCTGCACCTGCCCTTAATAAATCCTGAAGAATAAAGGATTTACAAGTCCCAATACATTTTGCAGAGTTAACTATGTAAGGATATCTAAGGCCTCTGAATAGCTAACTGTCTTCATAAAATGCAGTCTTCAAACCTAGAAGATAAAAAGCACTTACCTGTAGTTTAGCCGTCCGGCAGGAGGACAGCTTACAAGGTGTGAAAGGCACATACTCCTTACAGGGACCTGTAGAAAAAAGAAAGAACAGAGTAAACCTACTCTGGCTTTCTATATTAGGGCATCTATATGTTAGGAAAACAGAGCAAGGCCCACCTCACAAGTTCCTAAATGCTTTAACGCCACCACTACTCTACTGCAGAGATTGACGTGGACTACAGCTGTACCCAAAAATCTTGCTTGTAGCAAAAATAAATCCAATTTTCTTCAGACACCAAACTTCACCTTCTCTATTGACGAAGGCAAAGAGAATGACTGGGGATTATGGGTAGGGGAGTGACACTTAACAGCTTTGCTGTGGTGCTCTTTGCCTCCTCCTGCTGGCCAGGAGTGATAGTCCCACTAGTAATTGATGACGTAGTGGACTCTCCAAATAATAAGAAATAAGGCCCATGTGGTTTCGCAAAAACCTTACAAGTGAGATAACAATTAAACCTCCATAACAATGACAGCAAGTTGGTGAGTAAAATGTTACATACATACTAAAATTTAAGTAATGTTACCACTCATGTGACATAAGGTTAGACATAATGGGCCAGATTACGAGTGCAGCGCTAACAGTTACACAGGAGTCATAAGGAGTATATTGTGTCTGGTTTTCCGCTCTTATTACAAGTTAAAAGTAAATGTGATAGCTTGAGTGCAATTCAAGTTAACGCTCGTCTGGTTAGCGCATCCTAAGAGCTCTGGTTAACTGTTTTGCGAAACAAAAACGTGTCACAGAACACATAAAAATACATTACAATGTACAGTTACTCTCACAATAACACCATCTAATAAAAATTGTTAAAAAAAATATTGCACAAAAATGTTATAAAGGCTCAAAAATATGAGGTCTCAGGTAGGCAAATGGCTTTAACATAGAGATACATACATATACATGTCTAAAGATGGATATGTATGTGTATATATATAATATATATATATATATATATATATATATATATATATATATATATATATATATATATATATATGTGTGTGTGTGTGTTTATATGTGAACATATGTATTTATTTATTTACAGACATATATACACATATAAACACATGTACACATACAGTATATAGACATATATAGAAGTGCATTGGAGCCCTTTGCAGTTAAGTAGATGAAAACATGCAAAAAATATATTTATATGAAACAGCCATTTTTAATAAAGGTATTAACTATGTATGTACTGTAAATATGTCACATTCCAATGTTCTGCATATAGCTGAATATATTCTAAGTATTTATAGATATATATTTCTACATATATCTGTATATATATATATATATATATATATATTTAAATAAATAAATATATATATATATATATATATATATATATTTATATATATATACTGTACCAAAATACTATCAAATATATATAGAAATATGTATTTATGAATAAACAGAACATATTCTTCTATGTGAAGAACATTGGAATGTAATATATTCATATTTTCATGTCTGGTTAGCGCACATGAGAACATGCAATTGGGTTTGTTCATGAGTTGGGTCTTTTTCTCAATTGACTTCTAGAGGGGAATAGCTTATCGCGTGCGCAATATTATAAGTTTCAATTTTTGCGCTTGTTGGGTTCAAACCAGCAAAAACAGTTTACTTTCAACTCATAATATGAGCGCAACCTGGTGCATGCAAAAAGCTTACTTCTTGCGCAGTTATCGCTCAAGTTAAATAACGCTCCACTTGTAATCTGGCCCATTGTGTGTAAATGAGAACCTTCCAATTGAATCTAACTGAAGAGCAAACTCTTAAAAGCATGAGCAAAACCTATTCATAGACTAAGAGGGATTATCAAGATAAGAGCTAGAGTAACAGTGGAGCAGTAATTACCACTCCAGCTTGAGTGTTAACATCGCTAGAGGTTAACTTTTGTGAACATCAGGTAGCGCTGGTATTACAAGTTGAAAGTAAAAAGCTTGCGCTCTCATAAAACTTGACGCACACAAAAAGTTAACCAGAGCATATGATGTTTGCGACATCACAGTAACCCCTTTGAAAACAAAGGAGCAACAATGTTAAAAAAAAAACTACACTTGTGGGTTAACCTCAATTGCAATAAGCCCCCTACTGCAAAACCCCTAAACCCCCACAAGCCCAACTGCAATAAACTCCCTACATTATTAACCCCCTAACCCTGACATCCGCCACCACAATAAACTCCCTACACTTTTAACCTCCTAACCGCCGCACCCCCATCGCAAAATATCCCCTAATACCACACCAACATCGCAAAATACCTACTGACCTATTAACCCCCTAAACGCCACCCCCATCACAAACTACCCCCTTACCTATTAACCCCATAACCGCCACACACCCATCATAAACTACCCCCTAATTTATTAATACCCTAACTGCCAGACCCCCATTGCAAACTATCCCCTAACTGCCAAACCCCCATCCCAAAACACCCCCTAAACTCCAAACAGCTAACTCCCCAAGACCCCTAACCTAAGACTTCATAAGTTACAAAAAATGAAAAACACTGCCATTACAGAATTTTTTTTTTACCGAAAATAAAAAAGCCCCAACCAGTACAAGCCCTATACTAAAAGTTCCCTTTTAATAAACAAAAAAAATGCTCCTAAAAAACTCTATGCTACAACTAAACCCTACTCTAAAAATTGCCCTAATAAGGGCATTTGTCAAGCAGTGCCCTAATTGAAGTGATCAGCTTTTTTGCATAAAAAACCCTTATCCTAAAACCAAAGAACACCCCCAAAAAAAAATCTTTAAAAAATGTTATCTTAAAAAAAGATGTAGTCTCAGAGACCTCAGCACTCAAGGAACCGGAACGTAGGTAATAAAAAATCCAAGGTTATTCTGCAACATTAAAAACATTCAGGGCATGTACAAGGCACCATAAAAACACACACAATGAACAGGCAAAGTGAGAGAGCCTAAACCCTCCGCACAGACGCGTTTCAAGCAACTAGGGCACTTGATCACTGATAGGGAGTGAGGCTCAAGGCAGGCATATGCACATACTTGATTGGTTAATTGGTTAAGTAGTTACATACATTAGTAATTTAACCACCACAGTACCAGCAAAAAAAAAAAATCACCTAAATATTACCCGCAACTTATATTTACAAAGGAGTTAACTTGTTAGTTATATACAGAGAATACATGGTACCGTGCAACATATGGAACAGAATATAATATTTCATTAAAGACCAGTCAAAGCCTTATATTATTTACATGACCACTTATCTATACTATAATTGCGTTTGTAATGTCCGTCGCCGTCGGCAGTTGCACACACATCCTCAATGGAATGTTGGCAGCGCGAGGACAAAATAATTCACCTGGATGCACGAAAATTCCACTGAAGGTGAAATCTTTCACCGCCCTGCCATTTTTGGAATCCACGCTGCATCCCGGTGGATGTAGCGAAGGCAAACGGAGCATTACAAAAGCAAAAACTAACAGCTTGCATCAAGTATTAAAAAAAATAAAAATAACCACCCGCATGAAGTATAACAAAAAAAAACAACCTCCAACATTGCAAAATAATAAAGTAATTAACCCCTTAATCCCTTAACCGTCAACCACCCACATCACAATAAACCTAATAACCCTATTAACCCCTAAACCGCAAAACCCCCACATCGCAATAAACCTAATTATCCTATTAACCCCTAAACTGCAAAACCCCTACATCGCAATAAATGTAATTAATCTATTAACCCCTAAAACCACAAACCCCCCACATTGCAATAAACCTATTTACCCTATAAACCCCTAAACCACAAAACCCCCACATAACAATAAACGTAATTAACCTATTAACCCCTTAAACCGCCAAAACCCACAACGCAAATAACTAATTAAATTACTAAGCCCCCTAACCTAACACCTCCTAAATTAAAACAAATTAACTAAAGTAAAAATTACAAAAAATAAAAAAGCTAAGATTACAAAAAATAAAAAAGGCTAACATTACAGAAAATGAAAAAAACAAAAAACAAAAAAATAAAATAAAAACACCCCCTACTCTTAGCAAATAAGAAGCTTAGATACTTGGGCGTTAATCTTATTCCTAGCCCCTCAGATCTTTTTAAATATAACTATATTTCTCTTAAGAATGACATTATGGCCGATCTTTCCTCCTGGAAGAACAAGCCTATATCCTGGTTGGGCAGAGTGGGCATCATCAAAATGAATGTTCTACCGAGAATATTGTATCTCCTTTAAACTCTGCCCATCGCTCTCCCCAAGAATTATATAACCCAGCTGCAGCACCTAATCGAACAATTTGTTTGGGCTAATTCCAAACCCAGGATATCTAGGCGCTATATATACCAAGAGATAGGGGAGGTTTGGGCTTCCCAGATATCTACTCATACAAGCGGGCAATTGGATTACAAAGAATAGCGGAGTGGGCGCAGAACTCATCCACCAAAGCTTGGATTGATCTGGATAGACAAATCTTTAAACTCAATAATATGGGTTCTCTAGCCTGGCTCCCGCCCTCGAAACGCCCTGTCTCTGTATCTAGGTACCATCTGATAGAAAAAAACACTTAACATATGGGACGCGACTATAGCTACCACCACACATATCTCTTCTAGGCACTCTCCTTTGACACCCATTCTTGAAAACCCTGAGATCCCTTACCATAATAGAAGTATATATAAACTAGCTCCATACAAAATTAAAGAGGGTTCTGTTTTCGGGGTGGTGGTAAATGGGAAGGTGGTTCCCCAGTCTGTATTAGAAAACTCTCAGCCCAAGATCTTTTCCTCTTGGTTACAATATCACCAGCTGTTACACTATATTACAAGACATAAACACAGATAGGACCTGGGTAGAACGCTTACGACCTATGAGAAACTATGCACATTGGATACTGCCCCTAGACACATGATCTCTCTATTATATAAAATGATTATACTACAGGGGACTGATTCATTACCGACATACACAATACGCTGGACTGCAGAGTTGGGTCTAGACACAGATTTGGAATCTTGGTGCAGGGCTTTTAGACTACTTAAAAAATCCTCGGTCTCATCTACAATCCAAGAAATGCACATTAAATATTTGAGTAGATGGTACTTAACCCCAGTAAAACTGCATAAAATCTTCCCGTCTTTGGGCCAGCTGTGTTGGAGGGGGTGCGGGGAAAGTGGATCAATCTTGCACATTTGGTGGCAATGCCCGCTTTTGTCGTCCTATTGGAGGGGAGTTTTGAGAAAGATGGGGGAGGTCTTAAAAATTAACATCCCGAATACACCTGAGATTTTACTATTTCTAACCTTACCAAAAACGCAGAGCCCTGCACACTTGGCTCTGTTGCTAATTATGCTTACCAGCGCGAAAAAATAAATCCCAAAGAGATGGAAATTTCAGGATCCCCCCACACTGGAGGATTGGCATGCCCAAGTAGAGGAAATTCTGTTACTGGAGAGATATCATTATTTGAAAATTCATAACCTTACATTGTATGAGATGGTGGTAGCATTGTGGCGCGGCACTATTTAACCTTCCTGGCCTCACCTTATGAAATACGGATTGCCTTGGGAAGGGGAGAGAAATATAGGTTTGTTTGTTTTTTTTGGTTTTTTTTTCTCTTCTTTTCACCCTATTCCCTTCTCCCCCTTCCAGTCACCCCCCTCCTTTTATTTCAGGTACTAAGCTGTGTTGAACTGTGCCCAGTATGTTGGGCGATGTATTTAAGTGTAAAAATGTTTATATTTGCAATTTCCCTTCCGGGCGGCATGCCCCCTGGTTGGGTTGTATTACAGATGAAGTGATTATATAATGCTGAGCTTGATGTTTTTTATCTCTTTTCTTTTTTTCTTTAGATACAATTTTTGCTGATATGTATAAGTTTTACATTCAATTATTGTACATTGTTACAGCTCTGTTATTATTGTAATTGTTCACTTCAATAAAGCCTTTAAAAAAAACCCCCAAAAAACACCCCCTACTCTAAGAATAAACTACCAGTAGCCCCTAAAAGGGCTTTTAGCAGGGCATTGCCCCAAGATAAACAGCTCTTTTACATTAAAAATACACAAAGTCCCCCCTAACAGTAAAAAAACCCCACCCACCAAACCCCCTAAAATAAAAGAACCTAACACTAAAAAACCTAAACTACCCATTGCCCTGAAAAGGGCATTTGTTTGGGCAATGCCCTTAAAAGGGCATTTAGCTCTTTTACTGCCCATCCCTAATCTAAATAAAACAACCCCCCCCCCCAAAAAAAAACCTTTAAAAAAAAAGTTTAACCCCCAGGTTGGGACTCACGGTTGCTGAAGTCCGGCGGAGAAGGTCTTGTGCCATGTGGTGAAGTCTTCTTCCAAGGGGCAACCTCTTCTTTATTCTTCCAGGAACATCCGGCGCGGAGCAGAGGGCGGAGCTGAAGACTGATAACCGCAGAGCTGAAGAACAGCAATCCTGGGACTGAAGACCGGCGACCATGGAACTGAAGTCCGGCGACCGCGGAGCCATGGAGTGTGGAGGATCATCTTCGTACGATCGCTGCCGTACACTGGATAGTGAATTCAAGGTATGTGATTAAAAATGGCGTCCCTTGAATTCCTATTGGCTGATTTGATTCTTCAAATTCAAATCAGCCAATAGGATGAGAGCTACTCAAATCATATTGGCTGTTTAAATCAGCCAATAGGATGAGAGCAAGTGAAATCTTATTGGTTGGTGAACAGCCAATAGGATTTCACTTGCTCTCATCCTATTGGCTGTACACCAGCCAATTGGATGAGAGCAAGTGAAATCCTATTGGCTGTTCACCAACCAATTAGATTTCACTTGCTCTCATCCTATTGGCTGATGTGAAAATGTCAGCCAATAGGAATGCAAGGTACCCCAATAAATATGGGGTACCTTGCATTTAATCTTCAGTGTGCGGCGGACGATCGCATGAAGAGGAACCTCCATGCCACTGCGGACCCCCGCTGCCGGGAACCGCCGCCTCCGACGATCGCCACATCTGGATACACAGCTCCGCATCTCTGCTCCGTGCAGCCTTCGCTGTGGATGAAGATGATGGACCCGTCTGTAAGAAGATCTTCCCTGACGGACTTCAGGACCTGTGACTGTCTATTTGGGGTTTTAGTGTTAGTTAGTTTTTTACTTTTTATGTTTTTTTTATTTTTTAACTTTTTTTGAGCAATTGTAAAAGAGCTCAATGCCCTTTTAAGGCAATGCCCATCCAAATGCCCTTTTCAGGGCAATGGGTAGTTTAGGTTTTTTTAGTGTTAGGTTTTTTATTTTGGGGGGTTTGGTGGGTGGGGTGATTTTACTGTTAGAGGGGACTTGGTGTATTTTAGATGTAAAAGAGCTGATTATCTTGGGGCAATGCCCTGCAAAAAGCCATTTTAAGGGCTACTGGTAGTTTATTCTTAGATTAAGGGGTGTTTTTATTTTGGTGGTCTTTTTATTTTCATAGGGATTAGGTTTAATTTTTTAAAATTTGGTAATTAGATTTTTTATTTTCTGAAATGTTAGTCTTTTTTATTTCTTTCATGTAATTAACAAGAGTCCATGAGCTAGTGACGTATGGGATATACATTCCTACCAGGAGGGGCAAAGTTTCCCAAACCTTAAAATGCCTATAAATACACCCCTCACCACACCCACAAATCAGTTTTTACAAACTTTGCCTCCAAGGGAGGTGGTGAAGTAAGTTTGTGCTAGATTCTACGTTGATATGCGCTCCGCAGCAAGTTGGAGCCCGGTTTTCCTCTCAGCGTGCAGTGAATGTCAGAGGGATGTGAAGAGAGTATTGCCTATTGAATGCAGTGATCTCCTTCTACGGGGTCTATTTCATAAGGTTCTCTGTTATCGGTCGTAGAGATTCATCTCTTACCTCCCTTTTCAGATCGACGATATACTCTTATATTTACCATTACCTCTACTGATTCTCGTTTCAGTACTGGTTTGGCTTTCTACAAACATGTAGATGAGTGTCCTGGGGTAAGTAAGTCTTATTTTCTGTGACACTCTAAGCTATGGTTGGGCACTTTATTTATAAAGTTCTAAATATATGTATTCAAACATTTATTTGCCTTGACTCAGAATGTTCAACTTTCCTTATTTTCAGACAGTCAGTTTCATATTTGGGATTATGCATTGAATTATCATATTTTTCTTACCTCAAAAATTTGACTTTTTTCCCTGTGGGCTGTTAGGCTCGCGGGGGCTGAAAATGCTTCATTTTATTGCGTCATTCTTGGCGCGGACTTTTTTGGCGCAAAAATTCTTTTCCGTTTCCGGCGTCATACGTGTCGCCGGAAGTTACGTCATTTTTTTGACGTTATTTTGCGCCAAAAATGTCGGCGTTCCGGATGTGGCGTCATTTTTGGCGCCAAAAGCATTTAGGCGCCAAATAATGTGGGCGTCTTATTTGGCGCTAAAAAATATGGGCGTCGCTTTTGTCTCCACATTATTTCAGTCTCATTTTTCATTTGCTTCTGGTTGCTAGAAGCTTGATATTTGGCATTCTTTCCCATTCCTGAAACTGTCTTATAAGGAATTTGATCTATTTTGCTTTATATGTTGTTTTTTCTCTTACATATTGCAAGATGTCTCACGTTGCATCTGAGCCAGAAGATACTACAGGAAAATCACTGCCTGCTGGATCTACCAAAGCTAAGTGTATCTGCTGTAAATTTTTGGTAGCTATTCCTCCAGCTGTTGTTTGTAATAATTGTCATGACAAACTTGTTAAAGCAGATAATATTTCCTTTAGTAATGTACCATTGCCTGTTGCAGTTCCCTCAACATCTAAGGTGCAGAATGTTCCTGATAACATAAGAGATTTTGTTTCTGAATCCATAAAGAAGGCTTTGTCTGTTATTTCTCCTTCTAGTAAACGTAAAAAGTCTTTTAAATCTTCTCTCTCTACAGATGAATTTTTAAATGAACACCATCATTCTGATTCTTTGGACTCTTCTGGTTCAGAGGATTCTATCTCAGAGATTGATGCTGATAAATCTTCATATTTATTTAAGATGGAATTTATTCGCTCTTTACTTAAAGAAGTACTAATTGCTTTAGAAATAGAGGATTCTAGTCCTCTTGATACTAATTCTATACGTTTGGATAAGGTTTTTAAAGCTCCTGCGGTTATTCCAGAAGTTTTTCCTGTTCCTAATGCTATTTCTGCAGTGATTTCCAAAGAATGGGATAAATTGGGTAATTCATTTACTCCTTCTAAAGGTTTTAAGCAATTATATCCTGTTCCGCCTGACAGGTTAGAATTTTGGGACAAAATCCCTAAAGTGGATGGGGCTATTTCTACCCTTGCTAAACGTACTACCATTCCTACGTCAGATGGTACCTCGTTTAAGGATCCTTTAGATAGAAAAATTGAATCCTTTCTAAGAAAAGCTTATCTGTGTTCAGGTAATCTTCTTAGACCTGCTATATCATTGGCTGATGTTGCTGCAGCTTCAACTTTTTGGTTGGAAACCCTAGCACAACAAGTAGCAAATCGTGATTCTCATGATATTATTATTCTTCTTCAGCATGCTAATAATTTTATCTGTGATGCCATTTTTGATATTATTAGAGTCGATGTTAGGTTTATGTCTCTAGCTATCTTAGCCAGAAGAGCTTTATGGCTTAAGACTTGGAATGCTGATATGGCTTCTAAATCAACTCTACTTTCCATTTCTTTCCAGGGAAACAAATTATTTGGTTCTCAGTTGGATTCTATTATTTCAACTGTTACTGGTGGGAAAGGAACTTTTTTACCACAGGATAAAAAATCTAAAGGTAAAAACAGGGCTAACAATCGTTTTCGTTCCTTTCGTTTCAACAAAGAACAAAAGCCTGATCCTTCGTCCTCAGGAGCAGTTTCAGTTTGGAAACCATCTCCAGTCTGGAATAAATCCAAGCCTGCTAGAAAGGCAAAGCCTGCTTCTAAGTTCACATGAAGGTACGGCCCTCATTCCAGTTCAGCTGGTAGGGGGCAGGTTACGTTTTTTCAAAGAAATTTGGATCAATTCTGTTCACAATCTTTGGATTCAGAGCATTGTTTCAGAAGGGTACAGAATTGGTTTCAAGATGAGACCTCCTGCAAAGAGATTTTTTCTTTCCTGTGTCCCAGTAAATCCAGTGAAAGCTCAAGCATTTCTGAATTGTGTTTCAGATCTAGAGTTGGCTGGAGTAATTATGCCAGTTCCAGTTCCGGAACAGGGGATGGGGTTTTATTCAAATCTCTTCATTGTACCAAAGAAGGAGAATTCCTTCAGACCAGTTCTGGATCTAAAATTATTGAATCGTTATGTAAGGATACCAACGTTCAAGATGGTAACTGTAAGGACTATATTGCCTTTTGTTCAGCAAGGGAATTATATGTCCACAATAGATTTACAGGATGCATATCTGCATATTCCGATTCATCCAGATCATTTTCAGTTCCTGAGATTCTCTTTTCTAGACAAGCATTACCAATTTGTGGCTCTACCGTTTGGCCTTGCTACAGCTCCAAGAATTTTCACAAAGATTCTCGGTGCCCTTCTGTCTGTAATCAGAGAACAGGGTATTGTGGTATTTCCTTATTTGGACGATATCTTGGTACTTGCTCAGTCTTTACATTTAGCAGAGTCTCATACGAATCGACTTGTGTTGTTTCTTCAAGATCATGGTTGGAGGATCAATTTACCAAAAAGTTCTTTGATTCCTCAAACAAGGGTAACCTTTCTGGGTTTCCAGATAGATTCAGTGTCCATGACTCTGTCTTTAACAGACAAGAGACGTCTAAAATTGATTACAGCTTGTCGAAACCTTCAGTCACAATCATTCCCTTCGGTAGCCTTATGCATGGAAATTCTAGGTCTTATGACTGCTGCATCGGACGCGATCCCCTTTGCTCGTTTTCACATGCGACCTCTTCAGCTCTGTATGCTGAACCAATGGTGCAGGGATTACACGAAGATATCTCAATTAATATCTTTAAAACCGATTGTTCGACACTCTCTAACGTGGTGGACAGATCACCATCGTTTAATTCAGGGGGCTTCTTTTGTTCTTCCGACCTGGACTGTAATTTCAACAGATGCAAGTCTCACAGGTTGGGGAGCTGTGTGGGGATCTCTGACGGCACAGGGAGTTTGGGAATCTCAGGAGGTGAGATTACTGATCAATATTTTGGAACTCCGTGCAATTTTCAGAGCTCTTCAGTTTTGGCCTCTTCTGAAGAGAGAATCGTTCATTTGTTTTCAGACAGACAATGTCACAACTGTGGCATACATCAATCATCAAGGAGGGACTCACAGTCCTCTGGCTATGAAAGAAGTATCTCGAATTTTGGTTTGGGCGGAATCCAGCTCCTGTCTAATCTCTGCGGTTCATATCCCAGGTGTAGACAATTGGGAAGCGGATTATCTCAGTCGCCAAACGTTGCATCCGGGCGAATGGTCTCTTCACCCAGAGGTATTTCTTCAGATTGTTCAAAGGGGGGGGCTTCCAGAGATAGATCTGATGGCCTCTCATCTAAACAAGAAACTTCCCAGGTATCTGTCCAGATCCCGGGATCCTCAGGCGGAGGCAGTGGATGCATTATCACTTCCTTGGAAGTATCATCCTGCTTATATCTTTCCGCCTCTAGTTCTTCTTCCAAGAGTAATCTCCAAGATTCTGAGGGAATGCTCGTTTGTTCTGCTAATAGCTCCGGCATGGCCTCACAGGTTTTGGTATGCGGATCTTGTCCGGATGGCATCTTGCCAACCATGGACTCTTCCGTTAAGACCAGACCTTCTGTCGCAAGGTCCTTTTTTCCATCCGGATCTGAAATCCTTAAACTTAAAGGTATGGAGATTGAACGCTTGATTCTTAGTCAAAGAGGTTTCTCTGACTCTGTGATTGATACTATGTTACAGGCTCGTAAATCTGTATCTAGAGAGATATATTATAGAGTCTGGAAGACTTATATTTCTTGGTGTCTTACTCATCATTTTTCTTGGTATTCTTTTAGAATTCCGAGAATATTACAATTTCTTCAGGATGGTTTAGATAAGGGTTTGTCCGCAAGTTCCTTGAAAGGACAAATCTCTGCTCTTTCTGTTCTTTTTCACAGAAAGATTGCTATTCTTCCTGATATTCATTGTTTTGTACAAGCTTTGGTTCGTATAAAACCTGTCATTAAGTCAATTTCTCCTCCATGGAGTTTGAATTTGGTTCTGGGAGCTCTTCAAGCTCCTCCGTTTGAACCTATGCATTCATTGGACATTAAATTGCTTTCTTGGAAAGTTTTGTTCCTTTTGGCCATCTCTTCTGCCAGAAGAGTTTCTGAATTATCTGCTCTTTCTTGTGAGTCTCCTTTTCTGATTTTTCATCAGGATAAGGCGGTGTTGCGAACTTCTTTTGAATTTTTACCTAAGGTTGTGAATTCCAACAACATTAGTAGAGAAATCGTGGTTCCTTCATTATGTCCTAATCCTAAGAATTCTAAGGAGAAATCGTTACATTCTTTGGATGTTGTTAGAGCTTTGAAATATTATGTTGAAGCTACTAAATCTTTCCGAAAGACTTCTAGTCTATTTGTCATCTTTTCTGGTTCTAGAAAAGGCCAGAAAGCTTCTGCCATTTCTTTGGCATCCTGGTTGAAATCTTTAATTCATCTTGCCTATGTTAATTCGGGTAAGACTCCGCCTCAGAGGATTACAGCTCATTCTACTAGGTCAGTTTCTACTTCCTGGGTGTTTAGGAATGAAGCTTCAGTTGATCAGATTTGCAAAGCAGCGACTTGGTCCTCTTTGCATACTTTTACTAAATTCTACCATTTTGATGTATTCTCTTCTTCTGAAGCAGTTTTTGGTAGAAAGGTACTTCAGGCAGTGGTTTCGGTTTGAATCTTCTGCTTATGTTTTTCATTAAACTTTATTTTGGGTGTGGATTATTTTCAGCAGGAATTGGCTGTCTTTATTTTATCCCTCCCTCTCTAGTGACTCTTGTGTGGAAAGATCCACATCTTGGGTATTCATTATCCCATACGTCACTAGCTCATGGACTCTTGTTAATTACATGAAAGAAAACATAATTTATGTAAGAACTTACCTGATAAATTCATTTCTTTCATATTAACAAGAGTCCATGAGGCCCACCCTTTTTTGTGGTGGTTATGATTTTTTTGTATAAAGCACAATTATTCCAATTCCTTATTTTATATGCTTCGCACTTTTTTCTTATCACCCCACTTCTTGGCTATTCGTTAAACTGATTTGTGGGTGTGGTGAGGGGTGTATTTATAGGCATTTTAAGGTTTGGGAAACTTTGCCCCTCCTGGTAGGAATGTATATCCCATACGTCACTAGCTCATGGACTCTTGTTAATATGAAAGAAATGAATTTATCAGGTAAGTTCTTACATAAATTATGTTTTTTTGTAATTTTAGTAATTTTTAGTTTAGTTAATTTGTTTTAATTTAGGAGGTGTTAGGTTAAGGTGCTTAGTTATTTAAATAGTTATTTGCGTTGTGGGTTTTGGTGGTTTAAGGGGTTAATAAGTTAATTAGGTTTATTGCGATGTGGGGGTTTTGCAGTTTAGGGATTAATAGGTTAATAATGTTTATTGTGATGTGGGGGTTTTGCGGTTTAGGGGTTAATAGCGTAATTAGGTTTATTGTGATGTGGGGGTTTTGCGGTTAAATTATAATAATAATAATTCAAATAATTATATTGCCCTTTGGGCAGGCTTATCGACTAGTCTATACTATAATCGCAGGTGGATTCTTTCACCAACCTGCCATTTTCGGAATAAACCTGAATGCAGCAGAGGCAAACGAAGAATTAAGAAAAAAACACGCAACTGCACGAAATATTATGAAAAAACATGTAACCGCCCGCACGAAATAACAAAAATCCTAGCCAATGCAAATAACTAACGGCTAGATTACGAGTTTTGCGTTATGGCTCATAACGCTGCTTTTTCACTATGGCTGCTATTACGAGTCTTGTAGGTATAAGTGTAACGCACACCTTTTTGGCCGTAACGCAACGTAACTAACGCACCTTTAAAAAAGTGCTTTTTTAATGGGACTTCCATAGCGCAGGTAATACGAGTTTTGCCTGTCCAGCCAAAAAGTGAGCGGTACAGCCTATACTGACAAGATTTGTACCGCCATCTAAAGTCAGTAGTTATGAGTTTTACGCTACAAAGCTGTACCATAAAACTCATAACTAAAGTGTTACAAAGTACACTAACAACCATAAACTACCTATTAACCAATAAACCAAGGCCCTCCCGCATCGCAAACACTAAAATAAAATGTTTAACCCCTAATCTGCCGCTCTGGGCATCTATACTATAATAAACATATTAACCCCTAAACCGCTGCACTCCCGCATCGCAAACGCTAGTTAAATATTATTAACCCCTAATCTGCCGCCCCAACATCGCTGCCGCCACTATACTAAAGTTATTAACCCCTAAACCTCTAGCCTCCCACATCACTAACACTAAATAAATATATTAACACCTAAACCTAACCCTAAGTCTAACCCTAACACCCCTAACTTTAATACAAATAAAATAAATCTAAATAAAACTTACTATCATTACCTAAATAATTCCTATTTAAAACTAAATACTTACCTATAAAATAAACCCTAAGCTAGCTACAATATAACTAATAGTTACATTGTAGTTAGCTTAGGTTTTATTTTTATTTCACAGCTAAGTTTGTATTTATTTTAACTAGGTAGACTAGTTAGTAAATAGTTATTAACTATTTACTAACTACCTAGTTAAAATAAATACAAATTTACCTGTAAAATAAAACCTAACATTACACTAAAATTAAATAAATTACAATAATTAAATACAATTAACTAAATTACAAAAAAATAAAAAATAAATGATCAAATATTTAAACTAATTACACCTAATCAAATAGCCCTATCAAAATAAAAAAGCCCCCCAAACCTAGCCTACACTAAGCTGCCAATAGCCCTTAAAAGGGCCTTTTGCGGGGCATTGCCCCAAAGAAATCAGCTCTTTTACCTGTAAAAAACAAAATACAAACAACCCCTCAACAGTAAAACCCACCACCCACACAACCAAACCACCCAAATAAAATCATATCTAAAAAACCTAAGCTCCCCATTGCCCTGAAAAGGGCATTTGGATGGGCTTTGCCCTTAAAAGGGCATTTAGCTCTTTTTTGTTGCCCAAAACCCTAAGCTAAAAATAAAACCCATCTAATAAAAACCCTTAATAAAACCTAACACTAACCCCCGAAGATCCACTTACAGTTTTTGAAGACCGGACATCCATCCTCATCCCGTCGGGAGAAGTCTTCATCCAAGCGGCAAGAAGTCCTCAACAAAGCCGGGAGAAGTCTTCATCCAAGCGGCAAGAAGTCGTCCTCAAGGCGGGCAGAAGTCTTCATCCAGACGGCATCTTCTATCTTCATCCTTCCGACGCGGAGCGGCTCCATCTTCAAGACATCCGGCGTGGAGCATCCTCTTCTTTCGATAGCTATTGAAGAATGAAGTTTCCTTTTAAATGACATCATCCAAGATGGCGTCCCTTGAATTCCGTTTGGCTGATAGAATTCTATCAGCCAATCAGAATTAAAGGGTAAAAAATCCTATTGGATGATGCAATCAGCCAATTGGATTGAGCTTCAATCTTATTGGCTGATCCAATCAGCCAATAGGATTGAGCTCACATTCTATTGGTTGATTGGATCAGCCAATAGGATTGAAGCTCAATCCTTTTGGCTGATAGCATCAGCCAGTAGGATTTTTTACCCTTTAATTCCGATTAGCTGATAGAATTCTATCATCCAATCAGAATTCAAGGGACACCATCTTGGATGACGTCATTTAAAGGGAAACTTCATTCTTCAATAGCCATCGAAAGAAGAGGATGCTCCACGCCGGATGTCTTGATGAAGACTTCTCCCGGCTTCGTTTAGGACTTGTTGCTGCTTGGATGAAGACTTCGCCCGGCTTCGTTGAGGACTTCTTGCCGCTTGGATGAAGACTTCTCCTGGCTGGATGAGGATGGATGTCCGGTCTTCAAAAACTGTAAGTGGATCTTCGGGGGTTAGTGTTAGGTTTTCTTAAGGGTTTATTGGGTGGATTTTATTTTTAGCTTAGGGTTTTGGGCAACGAAAAAGAGCTAATGCCCATCTAAATGCCCTTTTCAGGGCAATGGGGAGCTTAGGTTTTTTAGACAGGATTTTATTTGGGGGGTTTGGTTGTGCGGGTGGTGGATTTTACTGTTGGGAGGTTGTTTGTATTTTTTTTTACAGGTAAAAGAGCCGATTTCTTTGGGGCAATGCCCCGCAAAAGGCCCTTTTAAGGGCTATTGGCAGTTTAGTGTAGGCTAGGTTTTTTTTATTTTGGTGGGGGGTGGCTTTTTTATTTTGATAGGGCTATTAGATTAGGTGTAATTAGTTTAAATATTTGATAATTTCTTTTTTATTTTGTGTAATTTAGTGTTTATTTTTTTGTAATTTAATTAATTGTATTTACTTAATGTAATTTATTTAATATTAGTGTAATGTTAGGTGTTAGTGTAACTCAGGTTAGGTTTTATTTTACAGGTAAATTTGTATTTAGTTTAACTAGGTAGTTAGTAAATATTTAATAAGTATTTACTAACTAGTCTACCTAGTTAAAATAAATACAAACTTAGCTGTGAAATAAAAATAAAACCTAAGATAGATACAATATAACTACTAGTTATATTGTAGCTAGATTAGGGTTTATTTTACAGTTAAGTATTTAGTTTTAAATAGGTATTATTTAGGTAATGATAGTAAGTTTTATTTAGATTTATTTTAATTATATTAAAGTTAGGGGTGTTAGGATTAGGGTTAGATTTAGGGTTAGGTTCAGGGGTTAATATATTTATTTAGTGTTAGTGATGTGGGAGGCCAGAGGTTTAGGGGTTAATAACTTTAGTATAGTTGCGGCGGCGACGACGTTGGTGGTGGCAGATTAGGGGTTAATAAATTTATGTAATTGGCGGCAACATTGGGGGCGGCAGATTAGGGGTTAATAAGTGTAGCTAGCTGGCGGCAGCGACGTTGGGGGCGGCAGATTAGGGGTTAATAAGTGTAGCTAGCTGGCGGCAGCGACGTTGGGGGCGGCAGATTAGGGGTTAATAAGTGTAATGTAGGTGTCGGCGATGTCGAGGGCAGCAGATTAGGGGTGTTTAGACTCAGGGTTTATGTTAGGGTGTTAGGTGTAAACATATATTTTGTTTCCCCATAGACATCAATGGGGCTGCGTTACAGAGCTTTAAGCTCCTTTATTGCAGGTGTTAGGCTTTTTTTTAGCCGGCTCTCCCCATTGATGTCTATGGGGAAATCGTGCACAAGCACGTCAAACCAGCTCAAAGCAGCGCTGGCATTTGTGTGCGGTATGGAGCTCAATGCAGCCATATCGGCGGGTTTTTGAAAACCTGTAATAGCGGTGCAATTAAAGGTGAGCGGTGGCAATAACTTGCAAGTTATTACCGAGCCACTCATAACGCAAAACTCGTAATCTAGCTGTAAGTTAATTACTAAGCCCCCTAAACTATCACCCCCTAAATTACCCCAATTACATAAAATAAAAAAATACTAAGTTACAATTAAAATAAAAAATCCTAACATTAATTTAAAAATTAGTATACAGTGTACAAGGCCCAGCACTAGTACCCAGGCAAGTAGGTGCACGCTGTAGGGACCCTGCACTAGTCCCTTGTAGAATCCAAAGAAGCAGAAAAACAGCAGCACCTTGTAAATGCAAAAATTCTTCCTTTATTGGTTTAACATCATGGCAGACAAGAGATACTATATCTCTTGTCTGCCATGATGTTAAACCAATAAAGGAAGAATTTTTGCATTTACAAGGTGCTGCTGTTTTTCTGCTTCTTATTAATTTAAAAATAAAACCTAACATTAAATTACAAAAAAATTAATCTAAAATTAAAAAAAATAAAAAAGTCTAAAAGTACAGAAAAAAAATAAACAAAATTATCAAAAATAAAAGAAATTAAACCTAATTCCTATGAAAATAAAAAAGCCCCCCCAAAATAAAAACACCCCCTGATTTAAACTAAACTACCAATAGCCCCTAAAAAGGGCCTTTTGTAGGGCATTGTCCTAAGTTAAACAGCTCTTTTACATGTAAAAAATACTGAGTAATAACCCAAGTCTCACCCACCAAACCCCCCAAAATAAAAAACCTAACACTAAAAAAACCTAAACTACCCATTGCCCCATTAAGGGGCATTTGTATGTTAATTGCCCTTAAAAGGGCAATAAGCTCTTTTACAGCCCAAAAAAATATGGCTCAGCAGACATGGAAATTTTAAATGCCTTAGCAGAAATTGTGGTATGTGCTCCTCGGTCACACTGGGTAACCAATTTGAGAGCAGCATCACTCACCGGAGGTACACCACTAATTTCTATGCTAATTGTGGCACCACTTTTGCTGTGTACTTGCTCACATGCAATCTGTGCCAGTTACAGTATGTTGGCCAGACCTCCAGAGAGGTCAGATGTAGATTTGGTGAACATTTGAGGGACACCAAAAACTATG
The DNA here is from genome assembly GCF_027579735.1 of Bombina bombina. Lineage (NCBI taxonomy): Eukaryota > Metazoa > Chordata > Amphibia > Anura > Bombinatoridae > Bombina > Bombina bombina. Next base: position 809,035,880 of record NC_069501.1, on the reverse strand, counting down.
TTAAGGAATCTGCTATAGCAAATCACTTTAATGGTGAACACTTCACAAATACTGCAGATTTATCTATTAGCATTATAGATATTGCTTTTCTACCTCTTAGGGGTGGTAACAGATATACTATACTGCAGAGAAAGGAGATCTATTGGATATTACAACTCCAAACTAGAAGTCCTTCGGGTATAAACAGGGAATGTGACATTGATTTTTTTATAAATGATCCATAATATAGGCATATGCATAGTGTGGTTCATTTTGCTTTTTTGACATGACTCCATTCCAGACATATTGCCCTTACATAACTGCTATATCAGATATATATCAGCCTCACAGGGCTAGTTAAGCTTAATGCTCTTATTTCTCTGCAACTTGTTCCTATATCTATATTAAAGGGACACTGTACCCAATTTTTTTCTTTTGTGATTCAGATAGAGCATGCAATTTTAAGCAACTTTCTAATTTACTCCTATTATCAAATTTTCTTCATTCTCTTGGTATGTTTATTTGAAAAGTAAGAATTTAAGTTTAGATGCCGGCCCATTTTTGGTGAACAACCTGGGTTGTCCTTGCTGATTGGACAGCACCAATAAACAAATGCTGTCCATGGCTCTGAACCACAAATTTGCTGGCTCCTTAGCTTAGATGTCTTCTTTTTGAAATAAAGATACCAAGAGAATGAAGAAAAATTGATAACAGAAGTAAATTAGAAAGTTGCTTAAAATTGCATGCTCTATCCGAATCATGAAAGAAAAAATTTGGGTTCAGTATCCCTTTAAGTGTTTCCATCTTTTACATTTTAGTATGTACATTTATGAGATTTGAAGATTTAATGTCCATTGGTTAACATGTTTGATTTTGTTATATAATGAGGAATGTAAGCTATGTGATTTTCATTTTTTTCACAGTTTTTTCTTGAAGTCATTTTAACTGTATTGAAATCAAGTTAATTAACTAAGATTGTTTTCTATGTCAGTTGTTAGAAAGTCCAACTATTCATCTTTATTTTGTTATAATACTGCTTGTACAAATAGTCTTCTTGCTATAGCATGAGCACACATTTGTTTTATTCCCACTCCTGTCTTAGTATGGGATCTGAAGGGTTAATTTCCCTTTTTAATTTATTGAATGTGTGTATATTTATATCACGTACCTTAGACCTGTACTGTGTCTATGAGTAAGCGCTTGTAGGGGGCGCGAAACGCGTCAGTCAGTTGCCTGTGTCCATCCATATGCCTGACTGTGATTTACATTTAACTTTGTTCCTACTTTTGGATTGGTATTTACCGTGTTGATATTTCCAATAATATTGGGATTTTACTTGCATCTGAACTTGGTCTGCAGTGCCTGCCATTCTTTCTCCTTACTTACTACTTGGTGGCGTGATTCGACACTTCCCGGCTACGGCACTCCAGGGGCAGCTAAGACGGCTTCATTGTACACTGACTTCCGGATCTAAAGGACGGAGGAAGCACTGGTGCTGGAGCGGTAGGATCCAACTCTCCTCTCTTACTACACTAAAGATCAAGGTAATTTGTGCAAAGGCTTTTGATAAAGTGCAACACAAGAGATTATTGTACAAAATTAAGATGCTGGGAATTGCTGAAAATGTTAGTTGATGGATAAATAACTCTATAAAATACAGGGAGCAACGAGTTGTAGTAAATGGATCATACTTATATTGGACAAAAGTAATTAGTGGGGTTCCCCAAGGATCAGTACTGCTCCCTGTTCTTTTTATTATTTTTACAAATGACTTGGAAGAAGGATTAAAATAGCAGCCTCTTTATTTTTCTAGATATACAAACCTGTGTAAGGTGATTAGGTCAGTGCAGGATATAATTGATTTGCAAGGGAATTTACAAAACTTGGAAGAATAAGCTGGTAAACAGTAAATAATATACAGTAAATCTAACTTTCTATATTTTTTAAAGTAAAAATATGCAGGGTACCTAATATTTAAATGAGATTAGGTTTAGCAAAACCCATGAGGAAAAGCATTTAGGTGTAGACAACAAAAGCACATTGCAAATTTAGAAAAAGTTCAAAAAAGACCACAAAACTAAAAAGGGGAATAAAGGATTTAAACTATGAGAAGAGGTTAGCCAAACTGGGTTTGTATTCTCTAGAGAAAAGGCACTTGATAGGGGATATGATTACTTTACACAAACATATTCAAGACTCATACAGAGTTAACAAAAGCACTGATTATTCTTAGGCAATTGTTTGTGACAAGAGGTCATACTTTAAGGCTGGAGGAAAAGAAATTTGATCTTTACATTGTAAACATTTTTTCACAATCAAACTGTGGAACTCATTGTCTAAGAAGGTAGTGAATGCAAATACCTTAGATAAATTTAAAAATGGCTTAGATTAATTTCTAGCTAAAAACAGAATTTAGGTATATAATTGCCTGTGTTAAATTGGTTAACTTTCTGTATAGGTTGAATTCAATCAACTTCTGTCTTCTTTCCCCCTCATCTACTATGTTACAAGTTTATACAAAACTGAAGATTGTTTGATTTTGAAAATTCATCTTGAAAGCCAATCACAAACTTGGAAGCTAATCACACATACATTTGCTTTGATTCTAAAATAATAAAATTATTGTGCACGTTGAGTAATACATTTGATGAAGTATTTTGTGTCCCTCTTATGTGTCTTCTTTTTGCAATTATCACCTTACTTGTTCAATGATGTACAGTCATGAGGTATCTGCTTTTTGACAAGAATATTTCTGATCTGGACCTCTGATGGGTGCGTTTCATTCTCCCCATTTCCAGAAATGCTTTCTGTAATTAAGAGTGAAAACCTGTAAGTGTTTAGAATTGTGTATACCTTTTAACTATAATAATTTTTGCTAGTTCTTTGTTATTCTTGAGATAAAAACCTTCTATGGTCAGAAACTACAAAGCAAATAGCATTAGCAAACAGTAACATAAAAAACTGGCAAATTCCATTTAGAATTAAATTACAAGTGGAGTATAAAAATGATGACTCTACATGCGCTAACATCATTAAACAGCAATCCATATTGCTCTCATTTCTATGTCTGTATTACAAGTGAAATGTAAAAATCTAAGCTCTCAAGCAAAAGGCTAGGGTGCACTAACATCTGGAGGACGGATAGCAGGGCTGTGCTAAATCCCTCACCTAATAGACTTCAATAGGATGGGATAAAAAAAAATGATGTCCTCACTTTAGTTCAAGTGTTTATGCTTACCTGATGAAATAATTTATTAATTTCATTCGAGGTCCACAAGTTCTGGGATTTAATTCCTAGGAGGAGGCAAAGATTTTAAAAAACTCCAAGAATATTCTATTCCTCACCTCACCTTATGCATAGCCAAGTAAGCAGAAGTAGAAAGGTAGGAAACAACAGAACTATTACTTCTGGGAACTAAAACCCAAGCTGTGGAGTCCACAAGTAATGCGGGTGGGATAAAAAAATTGAGATGGCAGACACCCAAACTCCAGACACTACTGCCTGGAGAAAATTCCTACCAAAAGCTTCTTCTAAAGAAGCAAAAACACCAAAGTGGTAGAATTTAGTAAAGGTATATATGTTGCTGCCATGCAAATTTGTTCTACAGAAGCTTCATTTTTAAATACCCAGGAAATGGAAACTGATCTGGTAGTGTGAGTAGTAATACGCTTTGGGAAGACTTTCCTAATTCCAAGTAAGCCTTGTGGATTAAAATCTTTGACCAAGAATCCAAAATAACAGCCTTGCATGGACCCGAGAAATGGATGAAAAAACAATAACAATTGCCTAAAATCCCTTGTTGCCTGAAGATAAAAATGTAAGGTTCTAACTACTTGCAAGTCTCTTAAAACCAAGGATTCGTGCAGAAAAATTGGCCTTATAACTGTCTTTAATCTGACCAAAGCTTGAACAAAATTCTGAACATCAGAAAGTTTAACGATTTTCCTAAGGGACAGAACCAAAAGACGTGAAATTTGACCTTTTAGCCCTTGTCTAAACCCTCTTGTAAAAAAGGCAGAATTCTTGTTTTTCACACTAAGGGCCTGATAATGAAAGGATTCTCCAGCTTAAAGAGAAATTGTAGTACAGATTTCACAGGGGCTGAACTCACTGAATGCACAAAAGAAAAAAGGCTGAACTCTCTAGTACTGCAAGATCTCTCTCAGTTCTGTATATTAAGGAGAGACAAGCCCAGTGCAATACAGCACTGCATGATATGAGATTTCTGTAACACCTACACGTTGAGAATTGTATTTTATATTACTTTTCACTTCAGATTGGGCCCTTTCAGTATTACTGCACTTTGTATTTCATATTTTAATACATTCAGATTTAGATAGATTTTACAAATTCTGATTATGTTTTCAACGTTTCTGCGTTATTTTAACAAATTAGGATCATACTTTGCATATTTCTGTGTATTTTTACAAATTACATTGCACTTTGTATTTGCTCCATTGTAAACTAAAAATGGCAGTTTCAGGAAGAGGGAGGGACAGGGCAGGTCCCTGGGCTGAACAGGGGAGTTCCCATGGTATGTCTGAGTCTCTCTCACAATTCTTGTGAAATTATGTAACCATTTTAAACAAGCTGGTTTTAAATGATTTATCTCGCCAGCTGTATGCAGGTAAAGTTTGCTAAAAAATCCCAATACATTTATTTTAACAGAAAAATAATATTTACTAAAATATAGGCAAAACATCATTTATGTTTACAGGGAGCAGCCATGTAAGAAAAGCTTTCTCAGTCTCTTAGCAGAAGGAGGAGGATACAAAGCTGAGCTTCTACTGCTAAGAGATTGAGAAAGCTTTTCTTACATGGCTGCTCCCTGTGTGAACACAGAGCTGTAGCACCCTCTGTGAAAGCAGATCTGCTTAGCTTCTTCTGACTTCAAGAGAAAATTGTTGTGTTCTGGATTTCTAGTCACTAATACCGGACCTTCCTTCTTTTACCTCCATTGAATTTATTGTTATTGGATCATCTTTGGGTGCTGCACATATAGCATTGAGTCTGCCTGATCAACGTATTTTTTGCTTATTTTATGTTTTAATCTTTATGTTTTATTTTTTTGCGTGCTTGTTTAGCCAACTTTTTTATGCATCAATTAATAAATACACTTTATACTATATCAGCCTTTGTTTAGGTCATTGTATCACTTACTATATGTATTGAGTCACTGTTGTTTTTATAACTGACACATATTTGTTACATATTTGTCTAGCAATTTAGCTATTTCATATCCTATTACTATTTTAAGCTGGCATTACAGCGCTGCAGGTTTAAGTATTCTTCTCTTTTTGATTGGGATCTTAATACTTTTTCAGACTGTTTTTGGAGGTTGGGGAATCTCCTTTTCCCACTGGCCTAATAGTATTATTTATATCAGCGCAGAATAACATAACCTCTTTTTCTAAAATTTATATAGCCGCCACCCCCTAAATTCCGCCTGGGGACGGTACTCCGGAGGGTAGGGGTTCCGCTCCAGAGGTGCAGAGGCCTTTCTAATATGATCTTGGACCAAGGATGAGTGGCTAGATGCTGTATTGACACCACTAACCAGAGACCATCTGGCCTTCTACCCTAAAGCAACTGCTACTCACAGGTTCCTGAAGCCTGAAGATTAAGATAGATACCGGAGGACACTGTAGAGGAAAACCACCTAGGAGACCGGCAATCCCTAGGGACCTACTGAGGGAGCCGCGAACGGCCGCCATCTTGGCTCTGCGGCTTGCAAGGAAGATCCAAAGGTATCAGGCTCCATGCCATGCCATCCGCTGGTTCCTGAAGAGAATAGGAACTATAGACCTCCACTACTCCAGTTCCCTGAGCTGCCCTAATTTCCCCATTGCGACTGTAGCCGTTTACACTGCCGGGACCTCCAGGGCATCGGCAGATATCTGAGAACCGGAACAACACAGAGCTGGTTGTCTGCATAACGCATGGAAGTGCCGGGTGCCTCAGAACACTCTTCTATAACAGTACTCCGGCCTGTGCCTTCTTAACATATGTACGTATCGAATCCCTGAATACACCACAAACAAGGATGAAGTCTGTCTGAAATCCTTCGTGGTCATAAGGTAAAACTTCAAGGCACGAACAACATCCAGATTATGAAGTAACCTTTCCTTAGGAGAAGAAGGGTTAGGACACAAAGAGGGAACTACTATCTCCTGATTCATGTTATAATCCGACACCACCTTGGGATGAAATCCCAACCCAGTGCGAAGCACAGCCTTATTAGCGTGAAAAAACAGGTAAGAGGGCTCATATTGCAAGGCCGCTTACTCATAGACTCTGCGAGCCGATGCAATAGCCAGAAGAAATAAAACCTTCCAGGAAAGAATCTTAATGTCAAGCGCGTGCATAGGCTCAAACGGAGCACTCTGCAAAACCTTAAGAACCAAGTTCAAGCTCCAAGAAGGAGCAAAAGGTCTAAATACCAGTCTGATTCTGGACAGAGCCTGAACAAAGGACTGAATATCAGGAAAATCCGCTAGCTTCTTGTGTAACAGAACCGATAAGGCCGAAATATGTCCTTTAAGGAACTGGTGGCAAGGCCCTTATCCAGACCATTTTGAAGAAAAGCCAGAATCCTGGATACCCTAATCTTGTGCCAGGGATATCCATGTTCCTCACACCAGGATAAATAGGTCCTCCACACCTTATGATAGATGCAACGAGTTTCCTGGCCTAAATGAGAGTATCAATCACTCTCTCCGAGAACCCTCTCTTGGCCAAGACTAGACGTTCAATCCCCATGCAGTAAGCCTCAGAGAACCGAGATTTTTGTGTAGAAAAGGACCCTGAACCAGCAGGTCTCTGCGACAGAGCAACCTCCATGGAGGAGACAACGACATTCCCAACAGATCCGCAAACCACGTTCTCCGTGGCCACAACAGAGCAATCAGAATGGTCGAAGCTTGCTCTTGTTTGATGCGGGCCACCACTCGAGGAAGAAGTGGCAACGGGGGAAAAATGTAAATTAGGTTGAACTCCCAAGGTACCACCAAGGCATCTATTAGCTCTGTCTGGGGATCCCTGGACCGCAACCCGTATCTGGGAAGCTTGAAGTTGAGTCTGGACGCCATGAGATCTATCTCCAGTGTACCCCATCTGCTGCAGATTTCCGCAAACACCTTGGGATGGAGAGACCATTCCCCCGGGTTAAACGATTGCCTGCTGAGGAAATCCGCATCCCAGTTGTCCACACCCGGAATGTGGATCGCTGAGAGTGAACAGCTGTGGGTCTCTGCCCATTCCAGAATCCGAGACACCTTCCTCATGGCTTTGGAGCTTCTCGTTACTGATGGTTTATGTACGCCACTGAGGTAATGTTGTCCAACTGGAATCTGATGAAACGGGAAGACCCTAAAAGGAGCCAAGCCCTCAGAGCACTGAATATTGCTCGTAGTTCCAGCATATTTATCGGTAGGGTCGACTCCTCTTGAGTCCACCTGCCCTGTGCCCTTCTGGCACCCCAAACAGCTCCCCATCCTGAAAGACTTGCATCCGTGGTCACAATCTCCCATGATGGTCTCAAGAAGGATGTCCCCTGGGACAACTGTCCCGGACGGACCCGCCAAGAGAGAGATATCTGTTGGGATAGATCTGAGTGATTGCCATTCCATTATCTCAACATGCATAACTGTAGAAGCCTGAGATGGAACCTGGTGAAAGGAATGACTTCTATGCTGGAAACCATGAACCCGATCACCTCCATACACCTGGCCACAGATGGCCTTAAGGAGGTCTGAAGGGCAAGACAGCTGGACGCAATCTTGGAATGTCTCTGATCTGTCAAGAATCTCTTCATGGATATGGAATCTATTATCGTACCCAAGAACTCCACCCTGTTGCTGGGGACCAGAGAACTTTTTCCCTCATTTATCTTCCATCTGTGGGATCGAAGAAGAAGAAGAGCCCTCGAGTGGTCCTCTGCGAGACTGCAGGACGGAGCCTGGACCAGGATATCGTCCAGATAAGGGGCCAACACAATACCTCTGGCTCTCACTACCGCGAGCAGCGCTCTCAGGACCTTCGTACAGACTTTTGGGGCAGTCATTAGACCGAACGGTAAGGCCACAAACTGGAAGTGTTGGCCCAGAAAAGCGAATCTTAGGAACCTGAAGTGGTCCTTGTGGATTGGCACGTGAAGGTAAGCATCCTTCAAGTCTATTGTCGTCATAAATTGCCCCTCTTGAACTAGGGGCAGAATCGATCTGATCGTCTCCATTTTGAACAATGGAACTGACAGAAACTTGTTTAGGCACTTCAGGTCCAGAATTGGGCGGAACATGCCCTCCTTTTTTGGGAGCACGAAAAGGTTTGAATAGCACCCAAGACTCCTTTCTGCTAGAGGTACTGGAACGATTACTCCGAGAGAGGAGAGATCCCTCATACACTCTAGAAAGGTGTCTCTCTTCTCTGGTCTTGAGGATAGATTTGAAAAGAGGAATCTGCCCCTTGGTGTATGAGTCTTGAACCCTATCCTGTAACCCTGGGTGATAACGTCCAGAACCCAAGGATCCTGTGCGTCTCTCATCCAAACCTCTGTGAACAGAGATAGTCTGCCCCCTATGCGATCCAGAGATGAATCAGGGGCCGCCCCTTCATGCCGACTTTGTCTCGGCGGGCTTCTTGCTCTGTTTGGATTTGTTCCAAGATTGAGCTGGCTTTCAAGATCCCTTGGACTGTTCGGTCTTCAGAGCAGGTTGCTGGCAATGAGGGATGAAAAGTAGAGCTCTTAGGCTTATTCTTCTTATCCTGCAGAAGGAAAGCACCCTTGCCTTCCGTGACCGTGGTTATGATAGAGTCCAGGCCATGACCAAAAAGAACTTTCCCCTGAAAAGGAAGGGATAGTAATCTAGACTTGGAAGTCATGTCAGCAGACAACGACTTTAACCACAGAGCCCTGTGGGCTAAAACAGATAAACCTGATGTCTTGGCATTCAGGCCAATAACCTGCATATTAGCATCACAGATAAAAGAATTAGCTACCCTTAAGGCCTTAATCTTTTCCTGTATCTCCTCGAGGGGAGTCTCCACCTCGACCATAGCTTACAGTGTGTCATACCAGTAGGTAGCCACTCCAGCCACCGCAGCAATCACTGCTGCCGGTTGGAAAAAAAACCCTGTGAGTTGGAACATCTTTATCAACATGGATTCTATTTTTTATCCATGGGCTCTTTGAACAACGAACTATCCCTGAGGGGAATAGTCATCCGCTTAGCGAGCATGGAGATATCTCCATTCACCTTAGGAATGGCCCCCCATAGCTTAAGCTGAGAGTCCGGAACGGGGAACAGCTTTTTAAAAGAGGTAGAGGGAGAAAAGGACGAGCCAAGTTTCTCCCACTCATTCTTAATAATTGTAGCCATCTTCATGGGAATTGGGAAGGTCTGAGGCACCACCCTGTCCTCGTAAACCCTAATCTAGCTTAGGGATCGAAGGTTCTTCCGGAAGCTTCAGTTCCGGAACCTCCAACGTAGCAAGCACTTCTTTCAGTAAAAAGCGCAAATGCTCCATCTTAAACTCTTGCAACTGGGCAGCGAAATCTGGCGGCCATGAGGCCCCTCCCACGGGAGGATCAATAGGACCTTGGAGAGCTACATGTGTAATCGGAGATGAATGTAGGGAACGCACCTCGCGAGACGGAGAACTCTCAGAGGTGGACGGCTCAGTAGTACTAAATATCTTATTCTTTTTAGATATTGCAATCTTATCAAAGCATGTGGAACACAGTTGAGCAGGCGGATCAATCTGTACCTAATCACAATAAACACAGGTATTAGATTTAGTTAAAGAGGGAGTATCCTCTTACATATCAGAGTCCTCCATAGCTTGTGCCTTTAATACGGACTAGATAAAATAAATGGCACCTTTATACACCAATGGCTGGGGCACTCACCACCTCCTATGACCCGGACACAGGGAAACTGTTATGTCTCCCGCAATTGCCGATCTGGAAAGAGGAAGTAAAAGAGGCCACACCAGGGTTACATGGAGTGCCATGCAGGACCGCCCCTGCACTATAAAGAAAACACGGCAAAAGATGCTGCGTCGCTCTACACCTGACTGTTCACACATTGCGAGAGCCTCATCTCACACATGACGCAGCATAAAACAATAAAGATATTATGCATAAATCCCCCCTGTTCAATAATCCTCTTTCCAGGGATATTTACCCTTGATTCTATACAGATAAAAGGAGACACACTGTGACCCTGTCTTCTTGCGTTATCATATGTGTATAAATGAAACAATCTTACCAGAATCTATGCCGTGGAACAGGAACTCGGCCCTTCAAGTGTGACAGGTTAGTAGCATCACTCCTGATATGGACTTGAGTGTATAAAGCAGGCAGCAAAACTTGTCAACGCTGATTGCTTAAGGAGTTGTTAATCATGAGTCGGGATGGTTTCGCAGAAAGACTCTCCATGCATCTCTGGACTCTAACTTTCACCCATGCTCTCACTGAGAGGCTGACAGGACTACTTAAAACTCCAGCCCCATTTCGAAGAGTACTACCCTCCATAAGAGACTACTCCAATCTTTCGACACTTCTCTGCCAACCTCCTGTGATGAAAGGCAAAGAATGACTGGGGGATGAGGGGATTGGGAGAGGTATTTAAGTCTTTGGCTGGGGTGTCTTTGACACCTCCTGGTGGCCAGGTTCTTATTTCCCACAAGTAACGAATGAAGCAGTGGACTCTCCTCCCATTAAGATGGAAACAACTTCCATTTTGAAGCTGGATTAAAAGAAATACCAGGCCTTGCCCATTCCTTAGTAATTATTTCAGTAATTGAATCAGGTACCTCAGGAGTTTTCACAGTAGGTTTGAAAATTAGATCCAATTGATTAACTGACTATTCCTCAGTTGGGAGACTAAATTCATACAGAGAGAAGTGCACTCACAGGAACGAACAACCAGCTCAATACCATTGTTAGCCTGTTCTATGGCGATTTACCACCTGGGTGCAACGTCTTTTAGCCCAGTAATGCTTTCTTCAGTTGGATTAGGATCTTGTACTCATAACATACATAATACTTCCTCCAGTAATGTACACAGGTGTTCTAATTTAAACATAAAACAAGATAAATCTGAGTCTTGTTCAGTGACAGAAGCTTGCTCTTCAGAATTATATTCACCGTCAGAAGACAAAACTGAGGTAGCTGAGTCTGAATCCTTTAGTCGATTTAGATTTCAGCAAACCAGAATGGGAAGATAAATCCACAGTATGTTTTGCGCTTACTTGAAGGAAGCATAGATCCTAACTTTTCTGAGACAGTAGAGCGCACAAAATTCTTAAAACCTGAAGCAAAATCTGACAAACTTCCTTGTAAAGAACAGAGGGAGGACAGACTCCTTTAAAGGCAAGAGAAGTGTTAGGATGATTGGCATGCATCAGGTGAGCCATACAAAAATTGCAAAATTGTGCTGGGGTTACAATAGTAATCAATTTGCAAAAAACATACTTAAACTGCATTGAAAAATCAGAGGATCTACCCTCTAAAAGATCAATGTTTACAGCATTGGGGACAGTTTCAGAATGCTCCATAAAGAGTCTAAATAAACAGATAAATGCAAAATAAAGCAATACACCATATAAAATATCCTGAATATTATGCAGAAGAACAGAAATTAAGGGATTCAAACATATACTGTAAGTTCCCACAGGAATAGGGCTCTCAATTCCCCCTGTATTTGTCTGTAAAATTTTGTCTTTTATCGTATTGTTTCTCCATTGTACTGTTATCCTTGTACCCATGGACAGCGCTGCGGAATCTGTCGGCGGTTTACAAATAAAGAATAATAATAATAATATACATTTGAGAATATGAGATGGCAGACAGTATAAATAATGGAGAACCTCACAGAGCAATGACCAGGCTAATAAAAAAAAAAAAGCTTTTCAGCAAATAATAAAAACTATAATTATAAATAGGCACTCTTGGGGTTGTTATCCTTCAACGACAAGAAAAGTAACACAAGCAGCGCAGAAGATGGTCCAAAGCCACTTGTTTCCTCAGAAGTTAGAGCTCTCACAGTAAGGGCAGGCTTATATCACGAGAACATTTTTAACTACGGCACCCGAAAAACATATATTATGCTTACCTGATAATTTAATTTCCATCGAGGGGAGGAGAGTCCACAGCTTCAGTCATTACTGTTGGGAATTATGAACCTGGCACCCAGGAGGAGGCAAAGACACCCCAGCCAAAGACTTCAATACCTTCCCCACTCCCCTCATCCCACAGTCATTCTGCAGAGGCAACAAGGAACAGTAGGAGAAATAGCAGGGTATAAATGGTGCCAAAATATAAACTTTAGGTCCGCCCATTGGAGATATGGGCGGGAGCCGTGGACTCTCCTCCCCTCGATGGAAATGAAATTATCAGGTAAGCATAATTTATGTTTTCCATCTAAAGGGGAGGAGAGTCCACGGCTTCATTCATTACTGTTGGCAACATATAAGCGAGCTCTAGAGGACACTGAATGAAACTGTGAGGGAAAAGGCGGACCCTACTCTGAGGGCACCACAGCCTGCAAAACCTTTCTCCCAAAAACAGCTTCCGCAGAAGCAAAAACGTCAAATTTGTAAAACTTTGTAAAAGTGTGTAAAGAGGACCAGGTAGCCGCCTTACAAATTTGCTCCATAGAGGCCTCATTCTTGAAGGCCCAAGACGAAGCCACAGCTCTAGTTGAATGAGCCGTGATCCTCTGAAGAAGCTTATTCCTTTAGGCTTAGCCTTCTTATCCTGCGGTAAGCTCCCTTGCCTCCCGTAACCGTGGATATGATCGAATGCAATCCTGGACCGAACAGAATCTTTCTTTGAAAAGGCAGGGACAACAGTCTCGACTTAGAGGTCATGTCCGCAAACCAAGACTTTTGCCACAGAACCCTGCGAGCTAAAACGAAAAAAAAGCCTGACACCTTAACGTTCAGGCAAATAATTTGCATATTGGCATCACAGATAAAAGAATTGGCAATCTTCAGCGCCTTAATCTTATCCTGTATCTCGTCGATGGAAGTCTCCCCCTCGACCATTTCACACAGGAATTCACACCAATATGTTGCAGCTCCGGAAACTGCGGCAACGGCCACTGCCGGCTGAAAAACAAACCCTGTGTGTTGAAACGTCTTCCTTAACATGTTTTCCAACTTTTTATCCATGGGCTCTTTAAACGACAAACTATCCTCGAGGGGAATAGATGTCCGCTTTGCGAGCATAGAGATAGCACCATCCACCTTAGGGACAGTACTCTACAGCTCAAGCTGAGAGTCCAGAACGGGGAACAGTTTCTTAAAGGAAGAAGGGGAAAAGGAAGAACCTAATCACTCTCATTCATTCTTAATAATATTAGCCATCTTAACAGGAACCGGGAAGGCCTGAGGCACCACCCTGTCCTCATATACCTTATCAAGCTTAGGAATTGCAGGTTCCTCCGGAAGCTTTGGCTCCGGAATCTCCAGAGTAGCAAGCTCTTGCTTAAGCAAAAAGCGCAAATTCTCCATCCTAAACCTAAAGTCAGGTTCCTCTGCAGCCGGAGGCTTAGATGACAAGGACTCCGACTCATAAGAAGCCTCCTCCGAAGAGTTGGGGTGGGCCTCGTCATCGTATAACGCCTCTGATATTTCCATAGGCGTAGACAACTCCTGGGCCGGGCCACCATGATAGGCCCTACGCTTGCGCTTAGCAGAACGTGGTAAGGCATGGATCACTTTCGATACCGTCGTTTGCAGTTGATCCGCAAAATCTGACGGCCAACAAATCTCTCCCGCAGGAGTAATGGTTGGACCCTGGGGCGCTGCATGTATAATTGGAGATGAATGCAGGGAACGCACCACATGGAACAGGGAACCCTCGGAGGTGGACGGCTCAGTAGTACTAGACATCCATTAACTTTTAGATGTCTTAACTTTATTAAGGCATGTGGAACATAGTTGAGCAGGCTGTTCTACCAGAACCTCCTCACAATAAACACAGGAATGAGACCTTGTTAAAGAGGGAAAACCCTCTAACGCGTCATAGCTTGCGCTGTTAATACGGACTAGATTAACATAATAAATAGGCACCCTTATAACCTCCAATGGCCGGGCACTCACCACCTCTCCTATGACCCGGACTACAGAAACCGCTTCGTCTCCTGCGCCTCAGATCAACAGAGGAAGAGAGATAGCCACACCCGGTCACATGGAATGCCTGGCAGGACAGCCCCTAAGGAGAAAACGCACCAAAAAATGGCCGCGCAATACTCCTATAAGTCACCTGAAGTTCCACACATTGCCAGAGCCTCATCTCGCACATAACGCAGCAATGACACAATAAACAATATCATGTATAACCCCCCCTGTTCAATAATCCCCTTTCCAGGAATATTAACCCTTCATTTTTTAAAGATAAAAGGCGTCACATTGTGACCCTGTCTTCCATGTTATCTTATGTAATAAAAATGAAACAAGCTTACCAGAATCTACGCCGTGGAACAGGAACACGGTCCTTCTAGTATGACAGGTTAGTAGCCTCACTGACATGGACTTGAGTGTAAAAAGCAGGCAGCAAAACTCATCAACGCTGATTGCTTGTGGATCTGTAAATACGAGTCGTGATGGTTTCGCAGAAAGACTCTCCCTGCATCTCTGGACTCTATCTTTCGCCCAGGCTCTCACTGAGAGGCTGACAGGACTACTTAAAACTCCAGTCCCATTCCGAAGAGTACTACCCTCCATAAGAGACTACTCTGATCTTCGGCACTTCTCTGCCGTCCTCCTGTGACGAAAGGCAAAGAATGACTGGGGGATGAGGGGAGTGGGGGAGGTATTTAAGCCTTTGGCTGGGGTGTCTTTGCCTCCTCCTGGTGGCCAGGTTCATAATTCCCAACACACATGCACATACACAAGCACACATACACAGAATTATACACATACACAAGCACACACATAAACAGAGCTATACACATACACAGAATTATACACATACACAGGCAGTCAGGCACACACATAAAGAGAGTTATACACATACACAGGCACACACATATACAGAGTTATACACATACACAGGCACACACATATACACACACAGTTTTACACATACACAAGCAGACACATACACAGAGTTATACACATACACAGGCACACACATAAACAGAGTTATACACATACACAGGCACACACATAAACAGAGTTATACACATATACAGGCACACACATAAACAAAGTTATACACATACACAGGCACACACATAGTTTTACACATACACAAGCAGACACATACACAGAGTTATACACATACACAGGCAAACACATATACAGAGTTATACACATACACAGGCACACACATAAACAGAGTTATACACATATACAGGCACACACATAAACAAAGTTATACACATACACAGGCACACACATAGTTTTACACATACACAAGCAGACACATACACAGAGTTATACACATACACAGGCAAACACATATACAGAGTTATACACATACACAGGCACACACATAGTTTCACACATACACAGGCCCACACATACATACATAGTTACACACACACACACAGAGTTAAACACATACACAGTCACAAACATGCACACAGAGTTATACACATACACAAGCACACACACATATATATATACACTAACAGTCCCGCACTCTGGATGGAGGAGGAGGGAAGCAATGGCTTTGGAGCTGCTGATAATAATCGGTCATGTCAACTGCAGGGAGACAGGATGTGTTATCTGTTATGTGAGCTGAGCTCACTCAGCACAGCCTTGTAGTCAGTCAGTAAGTACAGGAAGTGCCGCTCTCTCTAATCTGTTGCCCTTAAAGGTGGAACAACTTGACCCCAGAACTGCAGGGAGCCAGTGTTTGTTATGCTCAGCAGCACAGTCAGTACATGAAGTGCCGCCCCCCAAAACTGCCGCCCTAGGCCTGTGCCTTGTTTGCCTAGGCCATAATACGCCCCTGGGCTAACTCCTTCACCAGGAGTTATTGTGTCACTACCCTATACTCCAAAATCCCCTTAGTCTTTCTATAGCAGCTCTCTGAGGGGATATTGGGCCTCAAATTGGTCTGAGGACCCCTCTCAATGAGGAATCTGGAGCACTTAAATTCTTCATCTTCCTCCTGGAAGGCAAACATTAGACTGAGTAATCATTTAGGTGGAAGAGATATAATAGTCTTGGAGGTTTTTGGGAATCTTTGCATCTTACTAGTGGCTAGGAGCTGAATTCCAAAAGTAAAGGACTTGTGTACACCACCTTATGAAAGAAAAAGTGGAGTTCCTCACAAAGTCTTAAACTATATATATATATATATATATATATATATATATATATATATATATATATATATATATATATATATATCCATGAAACAAAGCGCACTCCAAAGGACTTATTAAATAATCACTTTTAATTAGTACTAATTAGTACTAATTACTAATTAAAAGTGATTATTTATTAAGTCCTTTGGAGTGCGCTTTGTTTCATGGATATTCTGCTGTAGAATATATATCTGAAGTGCACACTGTCTGGAACTTATATATATATATATATATATATATATATATATATATATATATATATATATATATATATATTATGTGTGTGTGTGTGTGTGTGTGTGTGTAAAATTTATTTTTCTTTTTTTTTTATTGTGTGTGAATTTGTATGTGTGCATGTACATATGTATTGTGAACACATCCATCCATACATACACACATATTTATATATGTGTGTATCTATCTATCTATCTATCTATCTATCTATCTATCTATCTATATATATATATATATTATATATATATATATATATTATATATATATATATATACACACACATATATATATATATATATATATATATATATATATATATATATATATATATATATATATATATAGATACATATATACACAGACATGGCCAAAAATATCGGCACCCCTGCATTTCTGTCAGATAATGCACCACTTCACCCCAAAAATTGTTGCATTCTCATGTTTATTTATTGTTTGTATTTGTATGACACAGAAAAGTGGGGAAAAAAAGCCAAATCTGACACATTCCATGCAAAACTCCAAAAATGGACTGGACAAAATTATTGGCACCCTCAATTTAATAATTGGTAGCACACCCCTTGGAAAAAATAACTGAAGTCAATCGCTTCCTGTAACCATCAATGAGTTTCTTACACCTCTTTACTGGAATTTTGGACCACTCTTCTTTCGCCAACTGCTCCAGGTCTCTCAAATTGGAAGGGTTTCTTTTCCCAACTGCTGTTTTGAGATCTCTCCACAGGTGCTCTATGGGATTGAGATCTGGACTCACTTCTGGCCAGTTCAGTACTCTCCAGTGCTTAGTCTTAAAGCATTTCTGGGTGCTTTTTGACGTGTGCTTTGGGTCATTGTCCTGCTGTAAGACCCATGACCTCTGACGGAAAAACCAACTGTCTGACACTGGGCCCTACATTGCACCACAGACATCTTTGGAAATCTTCAGATTTCATAATGCCATGCACACAGTCAAGACATCCAGTGCCTGAAGCAGCAAAGCAACCCCAAAACATCAGTGAACCTCCACCATGTTTGACTGTAGGGACTGTATTCTTTTCTTTAAAAGCCTAATTTCTTTTTCTGAAAACAGTAGAATGATGGGTTTTACCAAAAAGCTATAATTTTGTTTTGTCTTTCCACAGCACATTCTCCCAAAAGGATTTTGCTTCCTCGGGTAAGATTTGGCAAACTTCAATCTGGCTTTTTTATGTTTCTGTGTCAGCATTGGGGTCCTCCTGGGTCTCCTACCATAGCGCCCCTTTTATTCAGATGGCGATGTATAGTGTGAGCTGACACAATTGTACCCTGTGACTGAAGGTCAGCTTAAATTTGTCTGTAAGTTGATCAAGAGCCACCATTCGAACAATCCTTCGTTGCAATCTTCAATCACTTTTTCTCTTTCGTCCATGTCCAGGGAGATTAGCAACAGTGCCATGGGCTGTAAACATATTGACAATGTTGCGCAGAGTGGACATAGGAACATTAAGATCTCTGGAGATTTACTTGTAACCTTGAGATTGTCCATGCTTTTCCACAATTTTTGTTCTCAAATCCTCAAACAATTCGTTGCTGCTCTTTCTCTTCTCCATGCTCAGTGTGGCACACAGAGACACACAACAGAAAGGTTGAGTAAATTTTTCACCATTTTAACTGGTTGCTGGTGTGATTTCTATATTGTCAGCACCTGTTAATTGATACAGGTAAGTTTAATTACAAATTACAGGAGTATCACAAACTTGGAATGCAATTATTTCTTAGAATTTTTAGAAGGTGCCAATAATTTTGTCCAATCCATTTTGGAGTTTTGCGTGGAATGTGGCATGTTTGGCTTTTTTTTTTTTACACTTTTTTGTGTCATACCAATACAAACAAAAGAAATAAACATGAGAATGTCTAAAAATTTGTAATTGCAACAGTTTTCTGGGTGAAGTGGTGCATTATCTGACAGAAATGCACGGGTGCCAATATTTTTGGCCATGACTGTATAATATTTATATATATATATATATATATATATATATATATATATATATATATATATATATATATATATATATATATATATATATATATATACATACACACACACATATATACATATCTGGTCTGAAGAAGGGGTTTCTTGCCCTGAAAAGTCACTATATAAATCAGTTTTCACAAGTCCAGTGAGTGTGGATATTTTGTTTGTTGGATTGATTTTCCTTTTCGTGCCACCCTGGCAGTTGATTTCAGAGGTGAGAGTGCAAATCCATAGATCAGTCTCCACTGTATACATATATATATATATATATATATATATATATATATATATATATATATATATATACATACACACACACACACACACACATTGAGCCTTCCTAGTTCAACATTCAGTCATATACTAAGGGCCGGCGCTCCCACTAGGCAGGCTAGGCTCCCACTAGGCAACTTGCAGCCTGCTACAACTATGTCAGAGTCCTGTCTTTCATACAGTGACCGTGAGACTGAGCATCAACTTAAGTCTTACGGTCATTGTATGTTGTAGAGACTGACAGGTGCTGGCTGGCTGCTGCTAATGACTGGTGAGTGATTGATCCGGCCAGGGTCAGGGGGTGGGATGAATACTTGACAGGGCTGGGGCAGGCCTAACATTGTGACGCTGCAATCTCCCGCTCTGCACTTTCTGACACTCATCACTTGCTTCCTCCCACCCAGATTCCCAGCAGCAGCTCCGCGTGCAGTAAGAGTGAGAGGGAGCTGAGAGGGAAGCAGCGAGCTCAGCTGAGGCAGGGAGGTAATAATCAGCAGCGAGGCTAGGCTGGTGGTGCCTGTGGTCACTGGCGTGTGTCTGGTGATTAAAAACATCACATTCACCACTGTTGTATGTAATTTGGCTTTTTTTACTCAGTCACTCTAAATGTTTTTTTTGGGATGGATGTATGCAGCCATCAAGATGAGCCATGTGTGTCGCAGCCGCACCAAGATGATGCAGCACCTAATCTCTGTCTTTCTCTCTCTCCCCCTGTCTCTCTCTCTCCCACCTCTGTCTGTCTCTCTCTCTTCCCCCCTCGCTGTCTGTCTCTCTCCCCCCTTTGTCTGTCTCTCCCCCTTCTGTCTGTCTCTCTCTCTCTCTCCCCCCCTCTGTCTGTCTCTCTCTCTCTCCCCCCCTCTGTCTGTCTCTCTCCCCCCCTTCTGCCTGTCTCTCTCTCTCTCCCAACCTCTGTCTGTCTCTATCTCATCCCCCTCATCTGTCTTTTTCTCTTCCCTCGCTCTGTCTCTCTCTCTCTTCCCCTCTCTCTGTCTCTCACTCTCTTCCTCCTCTCTGTCTCTCTCTCCCCTCTCTCACTCTCTTCCTCCTCTCTGTCTCTCTCTCCCCTCTCTCTTTTTTTCTCTCTCTCTCTCTCTCTTTCTCTCTAACTCTCTCCCCTCTCCCTCTCTCTCTCTCTCTCTCTCACACTCACTCTCTCTCCCCTCTCCTTCTCTCTCTCTTCCCCCTCTCTGTCTCTCTCTCTCTCCCCTCTCTCTCTCCCCCCCTCTATCCCTCTCTCTGTCTCCCACCGTCTCTCTCTCCCCATCTGTCTGTTTTCCCCCTCTCCTTCTCTGTCTCTCACCTCTCTCTCCTACCTCTCTGTCTCGCCCCCCCTCTGTCTCTCTCTCCCCATCTCTCTCTCTCCCTTCTCCTTCTCTCTCTCTTCCCCCTCTCCGTCTCTCTCTCTCCCCCTATCTGTCTCTCTCTCCCCCTCTCTCTCTCCCCCCTCTCTCTCTTCCCCCTCTGTCTTTCTCTCCCCATCTCTCTCTCCCCTCTCCTTCTCTCTCTCTTCCCCCTCTCTCTCTCCCACCTCGCTGCCTCTCTCTCTCTCCCCTGTCTTTCTCTCTCCCCCTCTCTCTCTCCCCCCTCCTCTGTCTCTCTCTCCCCCCTCTGTATGACAATGTGTAATTAGGGTGACTGTATGAAATTGTGTAATTTGGCAGGCAATGGTGGCTTATATATAAGGTTATGTATAGATCCCTCTCTATATATTTGCCTCTTTATGTACAGTATATAGATTGTTATTGTCCAATACAAGCCTGAACAAAACCATGTATACAAATATTTATTTACTCCACATGATTAATCATTATGTTAAAGGACATTATACACTAGATGTTTCTTTGCATAAATGTTTTGTAGATGATCCATTTATATTGTCCATCTTGGTGTGTTTTTGTAAAAATGTATTGTTTTGCTTATTTTTAAATAACATTGTGCTGATTTTCAGACTCCTAACCAAGCCCCAAAGTTTTAGATGTATACTGATGTATACAGACTTCAGAATGCTTCTGTTTGTATAATGGGTCTTTTCATATGCAGGGGAGTTTTTTTTGGTGGGGGGGGCAAGTAGTTGGTTTTGCCTAGGGCGCAAAATAGTCTAGCACCGGCCCTGCATATACTATATACCTTTAAATCACTGTTAAAACAGTTTATTAATAAAAATAAAAAATATTACATTTAATATGTATATATGTGCGTGTGTGTGTGTGAAATACTTTATTTTAACATAGTATTCCTGTGTTTTTTTATACTTTTATTCTAGCCATAACACTTTACTTCACGTCTCCAGACACTCATACATTTTCATCACTACACATAGTTCACCAATTTTAACGATGTTAGTGCGCCTTGTACTATTCATTAAAAGTGAAGGAAGGGCATGCAAAAAATTCTTGTGGACTTTCACCATCATGAAATTAATTTAACAGGAAAGCATAAAACATAATTTATGTAAGAACTTACCTGATAAATTCATTTCTTTCATATTGGCAAGAGTCCATGAGCTAGTGACGTATGGGATATACAATCCTACCAGGAGGGGCAAAGTTTCCCAAACCTCAAAATGCCTATAAATACACCCCTCACCACACCCACAATTCAGTTTATCGAATAGCCAAGTAGTGGGGTGAAAAAGAAAGGAGTAAAAAGCATCAACAAAGGAATTTGGAATTAAAGAAAAAGGGTGGGTCTCATGGACTCTTGCCAATATGAAAGAAATGAATTTATCAGGTAAATTCTTACATAAATTATGTTTTCTTTCATGTAATTGGCAAGAGTCCATGAGCTAGTGACGTATGGGATAGAAATACCCAAGATGTGGAACTCCACACAAGAGTCACTAGAGAGGGAGGGAAAAAATAAAAAACAGAATTTATGCTTAACTGATAAATTACTTTCTCTTGCAGTGTATCCAGTCCACGGATTCATCCTTTACTTGTGGGATATTCTCATTCCCTACAGGAAGTGGCAAAGAGAGCACACAGCAGAGCTGTCCATATAGCTCCCCCTCTAGCTCCACCCCCCAGTCATTCGACCAAAGGTTAGGAAGAAAAAGGAGAAACCATAGGGTGCAGTGGTGACTGTAGTTTAAACAAAAAAATTTAACCTGACTTAAATGCCAGGGCGGGCCGTGGACTGGATACACCGCAAGAGAAAGTAATTTATCAGGTAAGCATAAATTCTGTTTTCTCTTGTAAGGTGTATCCAGTCCACGGATTCATCCTTTACTTGTGGGATACCAATACCAAAGCTTTAGGACACGGATGAAGGGAGGGAACAAGACAGGTACCTTAAACGGAAGGCACCACTGCTTGCAAAACCTTTCTCCCAAAAATAGCCCCCGAAGAAGCAAAAGTATAACATTTGTAAAATTTGGCAAAAGTATGCAGTGAAGACCAAGTCGCTGCCTTACAAATCTGTTCAACAGAAGCCTCATTTTTGAAAGCCCATGTGGAAGCCACTGGTCTGGTAGAATGAGCAGTAATTATTTCTGGAGGCTGCTGGCCAGCAGTCTCATAGGCCAAACGGATGATGCTTTTCAGCCAAAAGGAAAGAGAGGTAGCAGTCGCTTTCTGACCTCTCCTCTTACCAGAATAGATAACAAACAAGGAAGATGTTTGTCTGAAATCCTTAGTTGCTTGTAAATAGAACTTTAAAGCACGAACTACATCAAGATTGTGTAAAAGACGTTCCTTCTTCAAAGAAGGATTAGGACACAGAGAAGGAACAACTATTTCCTGGTTAATATTATTGTTAGAAACAACCTTAAGAAGAAAACCAGGCTTGGTACGCAAAACTACCTTATCCGCTTGGAACACCAGGTAAGGTGAATCACACTGTAAGGCAGATAATTCTGAAACTCTCCGAGCAGAAGAGATAGCTACCAAAAACAAAACTTTCCAAGATAACAACTTAATTTCTATGGAATGTAAAGGTTCAAACGGAACCCCTTGAAGAAGTGAAAGAACTAGATTCAAACTCCATGACGGAGCCACAGGTTTATAGACAGGCTTGATTCTGACTAAAGCCTGAGCAAACGCTTGAACGTCTGGTACCTCTGCCAGACGCTTGTGTAACAGGATAGACAAAGCAGATATTTGTCCTTTTAAGGAACTAGCTGACAATCCTTTCTCCAATCCTTCTTGGAGAAAGGACAATATCCTGGGAATCCTAATCTTACTCCATGAGTAACCCTTGGATTCGCACCAACAAAGATATTTCCGCCATATCTTATGGTAGATTTTCCTGGTGACAGGCTTTCTAGCCTGAATCAGAGTATCTATAACTGACTCAGAAAACCCACGCTTTGATAGAACTAGGCGTTCAATCTCCAAGCAGTCAGACGTAGAGAAACTAGATTCGGATGCTTGAACGGACCCTGTATTAGAAGATCCTGCCTCATTGGCAGTGTCCATGGTGGAACAGATAACATGTCCACTAGGTCTGCATACCAAGTCCTGCGTGGCCACGCAGGCGCTATTAGAATCACCAAAGCCTTCTCCTGCTTGATTCTGGCGACCAGACGCGGGAGGAGAGGAAACGGTGGAAAAGCATAAGCCAGATTGAAGGACCAAGTCGCTGCTAGAGCATCTATCAGTATCGCCTTGGGGTCCCGGGACCTGGACCCGTAGAGAGGAAGTTTGGCGTTCTGACGGGACAGATCCAATTCCGGAATGCCCCATAGCTGAGTCAGCTGGGCAAATACCTCCGGGTGGAGTTCCCACTCCCCCGGGTGAAAAGTCTGACGACTTAGAAAATCCGCCTCCCAGTTGTGTACTCCTGGGATGTGAATTGCTGAGAGATGGCAGGAGTGATCCTCCGCCCAAGTGATTATTTTTGTTACTTCCGTCATTGCTAGGGAACTCTTTGTTCCCCCCTGATGATTGATGTAAGCTACAGTCGTGATGTTGTCCGACTGAAATCTGATGAATTTGGCCGCAGCTAGTTGAGGCCATGCCTGAAGAGCGTTGAATATCGCCCTCAGTTCCAGAATGTTTATCGGGAGAAGCGTTTCTTCCCGAGACCATAAGCCCTGAGCTTTCAGGGAGTCCCAGACCGCACCCCAGCCTAATAGACTGGCATCGGTCGTTACAATGACCCACTCTGGCCTGCGGAAACATATTCCCTGAGACAACCACCAGAGAAGAGAATCTCTGGTCTCCTGGTCCAACTGAATTTGAGGAGACAAATCTGCATAATCCCCATTCCACTGTTTGAGCATGCATAGTTGCAGTGGTCTGAGGTTTATCCGAGCAAAAGGGACTATGTCCATTGCCGCTACCATTAATCCGATTGTCTCCATGCTCTGAGCCACAGATGGCCGGGGAATGGAATGAAGAACTCGGCAAGTAGTTAAGAGTTTTAATTTTCTGACCTCCGTCAGAAATATTTTCATTTCTACCGAGTCTATTAGAGTCCCTAGGAAGGGAACCCTTGTGAGAGGGGAAAGATAACTCTTTTTGATGTTCACCTTCCACCCGTGAGACCTCAGAAAGGCCAGTACAATCTCTGTGTGAGACTTGGCTCTTTGGAAAGACGGCGCCTGAATTAAAATGTCGTCTAGGTAAGGCGCCACTGCTATGCCCCGCGGTCTTAGAACCGCCAGAAGGGACCCTAGTACCTTTGTGAAAATTCTAGGAGCAGTGGCTAAGCCGAAAGGCAGAGCCATAAACTGGTAATGCTTGTCCAGAAAGGCGAACCTGAGAAACTGGTGATGATCTTTGTGGATAGGAATGTGTAGGTATGCATCCTTCAGATCCACGGTAGTCATATATTGACCTTCCTGGATCATTGGTAAGATTGTCCGAATGGTCTCCATTTTGAATGATGGGACTCTGAGGAATTTGTTTAGAATTTTTAGATCCAGGAAGGGTCTGAAAGTTCCCTCTTTTTTGGGAACCACAAACAGGTTTGAGTAAAAACCCAGCCCTTGTTCCACGATTGGAACAGGGTGGATCACTCCCATTGTATGTAGATCTTCTACACAGCGTAAAAACGCCTCTTTCTTTGTCTGATCTGAAGCCAGACGAGAAATGTGGAACCTCCCCCTTGGAGGAGAACCCTTGAATTCTAGAAGATATCCCTGGGATACAATATATAACGCCCAAGGATCGTGTACATCTCTTGCCCAGGCCTGAGCGAAGAGAGAGAGTCTGCCCCCTACTAGATCCGGTCCCGGATCGGGGGCTACCCCTTCATGCTGTCTTGGTGGCAGCTGCAGGCTTTTTGGCCTGTTTCCCCTTATTCCAGCCCTGGTAAGGTTTCCAAGTTGCCATGGGCTGTGAAGCGTTACCCTCTTGTTTTGCAGCCGGAGAGGATGAAGCGGGCCGTTCCTGAAATTAGGAAAGGAACGAAAATTAGCTTTGTTCTTTGTCTTAAAGGACTTGTCCTGAGGGAGAGCATGGCCTTTTCCCCCTGTGATTTCTGAAATAATCTCTTTCAATTCAGGCCCGAAGAGGGTCTTTCCTTTGAAAGGGATATTCAAAAGCTTGGATTTAGATGACACATCGGCCGACCAGGACTTTAGCCATAGCTCCCTGCGCGCCAAAATGGCGAAACCTGAATTTTTTGCCGCTAACTTAGCTATTTGGAAAGCGGCGTCAGTGATAAAAGAATTAGCTAGCTTAAGAGCCTTAATTCTATCCATAATTTCCTCATATGAGGTCTCCGTCTGGAGCGAGTCTTCCAGCGCCTCAAACCAGAAAGCGGCTGCAGTAGTTACAGGAATAATGCAGGCAATAGGCTGGAGAAGAAAACCTTGTTGAACAAAAATTTTCTTCAGTAAACCCTCTAACTTCTTATCCATAGGTTCTTTGAAAAAACAACTGTCTTCAATTGGTATGGTTGTGCGTTTAGCAAGTGAAGAAACAGCCCCCTCCACCTTAGGGACTGTCTGCCACGAGTCCCGCGTGGTGTCAGATATGGGGAACATTTTCTTAAAAACAGGAGGGGGAACAAAGGGAACACCTGGTCTATCCCACTCCCTAGTAACGATATCCGCAATCCTCTTAGGGACCAGAAACGTATCCGTGTAAACAGGGACCTCTAGGTACTTGTCCATTTTACACAATTTCTCTGGGATCACCAAAGGGTCGCAGTCATCCAGAGTAGCTAATACCTCCCTAAGCAAAACACGGAGGTGTTCTAGTTTAAATTTAAAAGCCAATGTATCTGAATCTGTCTGAGGAGGAACCCTTCCTGAATCAGAGACTTCTCCCTCAGACATCAAATCCCTCGCTCCCACTTCAGAGCGTTGTGAGGGTATATCGGATACAGCTACCAAAGCGTCAGAATGCTCATAATCTATTCTTAAAACGGAGCTATCACGCTTTGCAGGTAACACGGGCAGTCTAGATAAAAAGGCTGTAAGAGAATTATTCATGACTGCCGCTAAGTCTTGTAATGTAAAAGGGTTAGACGCATTAGAGGTACTAGGCGTCGCTTGCGCGGGCGTAACTGGTTGTGACACTTGGGGAGAGGCAGATGGGCTACCCTCATTACCTTCAGTCTGAGAATCATCTTGGGCCCCATTCTTAAGTGCAACAATATGATCTTTAAAGTGTATAGACATATCAGTACAAGTGGGACACATTCTGAGAGGGGGTTCCACCATGGCTTCTAAACACATTGAACAAGGATTTTCCTTGGTGTCAGACATGTTTAACAGACTAGTAGTATACACAAACAGGCTTGGAAATCACTTTAATCAAATAAAAAACACAATTTGAAAAAAAAAAAACGTTACTGTGCCTTTAAGAGATAAAAAGAGCACACAATTTTACAAAACAGTGAAAAATGCAACAATCCTTTTGATATTTTCACAGTATGTACCTAAAGCCTTAATAAGATTGCACCACAAGTTGCAGAACGATTAACCCCTTAATGCCCAAACCGGAGCAGCCTAAACTCCACACCCGATTAAAATTACTACAGCACCTTGCCACAGCCTTGCTGTGGCCCTAACTGCCCTTAGGGAACAGATTTGGGGGAATACAGCTTCTTTAAGGCCCTCAAACAGCAGCAGGACCCTCCATGTGAAGCAGCATGAACTTCTCTGCAATTCCAAGTGCGCATCTGAGGCGCGAAATTAGGTCCCTCCCACTCTACTCCGGAGCTGTGAGGCCTACTAAATCACTGCTAAGTGAATAAAAACAGCCATGTGGGTAGTAACCCCAGAAAGAACCCAAAAGGGCTTTCAAAGTGTCTTGCAAAATGATTTTTTCTTAGCTAAACAATCGATTGCCCTGCATAAGTGTCAACCAGTACATTAGCCTTATTATGTAAGCATTCAATTCCTTACTAAGTCTGTGAACATAGCTTACCCTCCCCTCATGGGGATATTGTCAGTCTCTTCTAGCATTATCTCAGTATTGTCTAGAAATAAATGACTGAACATACCTTATTGCAGATCACCCTGCAAACTGTTCCCTCCAACTGAAGTTTTCTGGTACTCCTCAGTCCTGTGTGGGAACAGCAGTGGATTTTAGTTACAACATGCTAAAATCATTTTCCTCTCAGCAGAAATCTTCATCACTTTTCTGCTGGAGAGTAAATAGTACAAACCGGTACCATTTAAAATAACAAACTTTTGATTGAAGATAATAAGACTACAATTCTAACACCACATTCACTTTACCCTCCCTTAGAGAGACCCTAGTGCTTAGAGCCGGCAAAGAGAATGACTGGGGGGTGGAGCTAGAGGGGGAGTTATATGGACAGCTCTGCTGTGTGCTCTCTTTGCCACTTCCTGTAGGGAATGAGAATATCCCACAAGTAAAGGATGAATCCGTGGACTGG
Organism: Bombina bombina; assembly: GCF_027579735.1. Lineage (NCBI taxonomy): Eukaryota > Metazoa > Chordata > Amphibia > Anura > Bombinatoridae > Bombina > Bombina bombina. Next base: position 809,008,255 of record NC_069501.1, on the reverse strand, counting down.
ATACACCTTGCAAGAGAAACAGCCATTTTCCGCTGAGAAAATTAAATCCACAACCAAAAAAATAAGTTTTTCTCATAAATGAAAAAAAAAAAACTTAAAACATAAGCAGAGGAATCAAACTGAAACAGCTGCCTGAAGAACTTTTGTACCAAAAACTGCTTCCGAAGAAGCAAATACATAAAAACGGTAGAATTTAGTAAATGTATGCAAAGAAGACCAAGTTGCTGCTTTGCAAATCTGATCAACTGAAGCTTAATTCTTAAAAGCCCACGACGTGGAGACTGATCTAGTAGAACGAGCTGTAATTCTCTGAGGCGGGACCTGACCCGACTCCAAATAAGCCTGATGCATCAAAAGCTTTAACCAAGATTACAAGGAAATGGCAGAAGCCTTCTGACATTTCCTGGAACCAGAAAAGATAACAAATAGACTAGAAGTCTTCCTGAAATCTTTAGTAGCTTCAACATAATATTTCAAAGCTCTTACCACATCCAAAGAATGCAAGGATTTCTCCAAGGAATTCTTAGTATTAGGACACAAAGAAGGGACAACAATTTCTCTATTAATGTTGTTAGAATTCACAACCTTAGGTAAGAATTTAAATGAAGTCTGCTAAACTGCCTTATCGTGATGGAAAATCAGAAAAGGAGATTCACAAGAAAGAGCAGATAATTCAGAAACTCTTCTAGCAGAAGAGATGACCAAAAGGAACAACACTTTCCAAGAAAGTAGTTTAATGTCCAAAAAATGCATATGCTCAAAAGGAGGAGCCTGTAAAGACTTCAAAACCAAATTAAGACTCCAAGGAGGAGAGAATGATTTAATGTCAGGCTTGATACGGACCAAAGCCTGTACAAAACAGTGAATATCAGGAAGTTTAACAATCTTTCTGTGAAATAAAACAGAAAGAGCAGAGATTTGTCCCTTTAAGGAACTTGCAGACAAACCCCTATCTAAACCATCCTGAAAAAACTTTAAAATTCTAGGAATTCTAAAAGAATGCCAGGAGAATTTATGAAAACACCATGAAATATAAGTCTTCCAAACTCGATAATAAATCTTCCTAGAAACAGATTTACGTGCCTGTAACATAGTATTAATCACTGAGTCAGGCGTTCAATTTCCATACCTTCAAATTTAATGATTTGAGATCCTGATGGAAAAACAGACCTTGAGACAGAAGTCTAGCCTTAATGGAAGTGGCCAAGGATGGCAGCTGGACATCCAAACAAGATACGCATACCAAAACCTGTGAGGCCATGCTGGAGCTACCAGCAACACAAATGATTGTTCCATGATGATTTTGGAAATCACTTTTGGAAGAAGAACTAGAGGCGGGAAGATATAAGCAGGGTGGTAACATGAAGGAACTGCTAACGCATCCACTGCTTCCGCCTGAGGATTCCTGGACCTGGACAGGTACCTGGGAAGATTCTTGTTTAGATGGGAAGCCATCAGATCTATTTCTGGAAGACCCCACATTTGAATAATCTGAGAAAACACATCTGGATGGAGCGACCACTCCCCCGGATGTAAAGTCTGACGGCTGAGATAATCCGCTTCCCAATTGTCTATACCTGGGATATGAACCGCAGAAATTAGACAGGAGCTGGAGTCCCCCAAGCAAGTATCAGAGATACTTCTTTCATGGCTTGAGGACTGCGAGTCCCACACTGATGATTGACATATGTCACAGTTGTGATATTGTCTGTTTGAAAACAAATGAATGGTTCTCTCTTCAACAGAGGCCACACCTGAAAAGCCCTGAAGATAGCACGGAGTTCTAAAATATTGATTGGTAACCTCGCCTCTTGAGGCTTGTGCTGTCAGAGCTCCCCAGACAGCTCCCCAACCTGAAAGACTTGCATCTGTTGTGATCACAGTCCAGGTTGGACGAACAAAAGAGGCCCCTTGAACTATACAATGGTGATCTAAACAAGTCAGAGAGAGTCGAACATTGGGATTTAAGGATATTAATTGTGATATCTTTCTATAATCTCTGCACCATTGGTTCAGCATACAAAGCTGGAGAGGTCTCATATGAAAACGAGCAAAGGGGATCGCATCCGATGCTGCAGTCATGAGACCTAAAACTTCCATGCACATAGCCACTGAAGGGAATGGCTGAGACTAAAGGTTCTGACAAGCTGAAACCAATTTTAATCGTCTCTTGTCTGTTAGAGACAGAGGCCTCTATTTATCAAGGTCTGGCGGACCTCACTGAATATGGAGAGAAATACGCTCTCCGTATTCAGCATTGCACCATCAGCTCACAAGAGCTGCTGGTGCAATGCAGCCCCCTGCAGACGCCAGCAGGGGGGTGTCAATCAACCCGATCGTGCTCGATCGGATTGAATTGCGGCAATGTCTGTCCGACTGCTAAGAGCAGGCGGACAGGTTATGGAGCAGCGGTCTTTGTGACCGCTGCTTCATAACTGCTGTTTCTGGCGAGTCTTAAGACTCGCCAGAAACACAAGGCATCAAGCTCCATTCGGAGCTTGATAGATAGGCCCCAGAGTCATGGACATTGAATCTATCTGGAAACCTAAAAAGGTGACCCTTGTCTGAGGAATCAAAGAACGTTTTGGTAAATTGATCCTCCAACCATGTCTTTGAAGAAACAACACTAGTTAATTCATGTGAGATTCTGCAGAATGTAAAGACTGAGCTAGTACCAAGATATCATCCAAATAAGGAAACACTGCAATACCCCATTCTCTGATAACAGAGAGTAGGGCTCCGAGAACCTTCGAAAAAGATTCTTGGAGCTGTCACTAGGCCAAATGGAAGAGCGACAAATTGGTAATGCTTGTCTAGAAAAGAGAATCTCAGAAACTGATAATGGTCTGGATGAATCAGAATATGAAGATAAGCATCCTGTAAGTCTATAGTGGACATATAATGCCCTTGCTGAACAAAAGGCAGAATAGTCCTTATAGTCACCATTTTGAAGAGCTGCTGGTGCTATGCCGCCCCCTGCAGACTCGTGGCCAATCGGCCGCCAGCAGGGGGGTGTCAATCAACCCGATTGTGCTTGATCGGGTTGAATTGCGGCAATGTCTGTCCGATTGCTCAGAGCAGGCGGACAGGTTATGGAGCAGCGGTCTTTGTGACCGCTGCTTCATAACTGCTGTTTCTGGCGAGTCTGAAAACTCGCCAGAAACATGGGGCATCAAGCTCCATTCGGAGCTTGATAGATAGGCCCCAGAGTCATGGACATTGAATCTATCTGGAAACCTAAAAAGCTGACCCTTGTCTGAGAAATCAAAGAACGTTTTGGTAAATTGATCCTCCAACCATGTCTTTGAAGAAACAACACTAGTTGATTCATGTTAGATTCTGCAGAATGTAAAGACTGAGCTAGTACCAAGATATCATCCAAATAAGGAAACACTGCAATACCCCATTCTCTGATAACAGAGAGTAGGGCACAGAGAACCTTCGAAAAAGATTCTTGGAGCTGTCGCTAGGCCAAATGGAAGAGCGACAAACTGGTAATGCTTGTCTAGAAAAGAGAATCTCAGAAACTGTTAATGGTCTGGATGAATCAGAATATGAAGATAAGCATCCTGTAAGTCTATAGTGGACATATAATGCCCTTGCTGAACAAAAGGCAGAATGGTCCTGAAAGTTGGCACTCTTACATAACGATTCAAAATTTTCAGATCCAAAACTGGCCTGAAAGAATTTTCTTTCTTTGAGACAATGAGGCCTAGTTATCAAGCCGTCAACCTCAAATACGCTGGAATTCCGCAGCGTATTTGTGGCGAGGCTGATTCGCCTAAGTTATCAAGCCCTACACATCGGCAAAAGTAGAATTTAGTGAGGTAAGCTTTGATCCGCCAGACTCAGTCCGACACAGATCGATTCTTACGTCACTCCAGATGTTCCGCACACAAGTTTGGCACAATCTGATTACTTTTGCTAGTTATCAAAAAACTAGCAGGTACGCTCGGCACTTTTCCGGCCCAGCGTATCTGGTTTTCAAACCGCCGCCCTGGAGGTGGGGCGGCGGATCCCATAGGAATCAATGGGAGTCTGACCATAGCGAAAGTTCATGTTCGCTGCTGCCCGACATCCCATTGATTCCTATGGGAGCTGTCTACACCTAACACCCTAACATGTACCCCAAGTTTAAACACCCCTAAACTGTCCCCCACTACACCGCCGCAACTAAATAAATGTATTACCCCCTAAACCGCCGCTCCTGGAGCCCACCGCAAGCTACATTATACATATTAACACCTAATCTGTCCCCCTACACTGCCGCAACTAAATAAAGTTATTAACCCCTAAACTGCCGCACCCGGACATTGCCGCAACTATAATAAATGTATTAACCCCTAAACCGCCGCTCCCAGACCCCGCCGCCACCTATATTAAACTTATAAACCCCTAATCTGCCCCCCTACACCGTCGCCACCTATAATAATAAATTTATTAACCCCTATCCTGCCCCCCTACACCGCCGCAACCTATAATAAATGTATTAACCCCTATCCTGCCCCCCTACACCGCCGCAACTATAATAAAATTATTAACCCGTAAACCTAAGTCTAACCCTAACCTTAACACCCCCTAACTTAAATATTAATTAAATAAATCTAAATATTATAACTCTTATTAACTAAATTAATCCTATTTAAAACTAAATACTTACCTGTAAAATAAACCCTAAAATAGCTACAATGTAATTAATAATTACATTGTAGCTATCTTAGGATTTATTTTTATTTTACAGGTAACTTTGTATTTATTTTAGCTAGTTAGAATAGTTATTAAATAGTTATTAACTATTTAATAACTACCTAGCTAAAAGAAATACAAAATTACCTGTAAAATAAATCCTAACCTAAGTTACAATTAAACCTAACACTACACTATCATTAAATTAATTAAATAAATTACCTACAAATAACTACAATTAAATACAATTAAATAAACTAACTAAAGTACAAAAAATTAAAAAATAAGTTACAAACATTTCAAAAATATTACAACAATTTTAAGCTACTTACACCTAATCTAAGCCCCCTAATAAAATAACAAATCCCCCAAAATAAAAAAATGTCCTACCCTATTCTACATTAAAAAGTTAACAGCTCAATTACCTTACCAGCCCTTAAAAGGGCCTTTTGCGGGGCATGCCCCAAAGAAAACAGCTCTTTTGCCTGTAAAAAAAAAATACAACCCCCGCCCCCAACATTAAAACCCACCACCCACATATCCCTACTCTAACCCAAACCCCCCTTAAATAAACCTAACACTACACCCCTGAAGATCATTCTACCTTTAGCCATCTTCAGCCAGCCGACCACCGATGGAACCGAAGAGGAGATCCAGAGCGGCAGGAGTCATCATCCAAGGGGCGCTGAAGAAGTCTTCCATCCGACTGAAGTCATCATCCAAGGGGCGCTGAAGAAGTCTTCCATCCGATTGAAGTCATCATACAGGCGGCATCTTCAATCTTCATCCATCCGGAGCGGAGCCATCTTCAGACGAGCCTACGCGGAGCCATCTTCTTCCACCGACGACTGAACGACGAATGACGGTTCCTTTAAGTGACGTCATCCAAGATGGTGTCCCTCGAATTCCGATGGCTGATAGTGTAGGAAAAATGGCTGATAGTGTAGGAAAAATCTGATTGGCTGATTCAATCAGCCAATCAGATTGAGCTCGCATTCTATTGGCTGATCGGGACAGCCAGTATAATGCGAGCTCAATCTGATTGGCTGATTAGATCAGCCAATCAGATTTTTCCTACACTAATTCTGATTGGCTGATAGAATCCTATCAGCCAATCGGAATTCGAGGGACGCCATCTTGGATGACGTCACTTAAAGGAACTGTCATTCGTCGTTCAGTCGTCGGTGGAAGAAGATGGCTCCGCGTAGGCTCGTCTGAAGATGGCTCCGCTCCGCTCCGTATGGATGAAGATTGAAGACGTCGCCTGGATGATGACTTCAATCGGATGGAAGACTTCTTCAGCGCCCCTTGGATGATAACTTCAGTCGGATGGATGACTTCTTCAGCGTCCCTTGGATGATGACTTCTGCCGCTCCGGATCTCCTTTTCGGTTCCATCGGTGGTCGGCTGGCTGAAGATGGCTAAAGGTAGGATGATCTTCAGGGGGGTAGTGTTAGGTTTATTTAAGGGGGGTTTGGGTTAGAGTAGGGGTGTGTGGGTGGTGGGTTTTCATGTTGGGGGGGTTGTATTTTTATTTTACAGGCAAAAGAGCTGAATTCTTTGAAGCATGTCCCGAAAAAGGCCCTTTTAAGGGCTGGTAAGGTAATTGAGCTGTTAACTTTTTAATGTAGAATACGGTAGGGCATTTTTTTATTTTGGGGGGATTTGTTATTTTATTAGGGGGCTTAGATTAGGTATAAGTAGCTTAAAATTGTTGTAATATTTTTGAAATGTTTATAACTTATTTTTTTTATTTTTTGTAACTTAGCTTTTTTTATTTCTTGTACTTTAGTTAGTTTATTTAATTGTATTTAATTGTAGTTATTTGTAGGTAATTTATTTAATTAATTTAATGATAGTGTAGTGTTAGGTTTAATTGTAACTTAGGTTAGGATTTATTTTACAGGTAATTTTGTATTTCTTTTAGCTAGGTAGTTATTAAATAGTTAATAACTATTTAATAACTATTCTAACTAGCTAAAATAAATACAAAGTTACCTGTAAAATAAATATAAATCCTAAAATAGCTACAATGTAATTATTAATTACATTGTAGCTATCTTAGGGTTTATTTTACAGGTAAGTATTTAGTTTTAAATAGGAATAATTTATTTAAGTATAGTGTAGTGTTAGGTGTAATTGTAACTTAGGTTAGTTTTTATGTTACAGGTTAATTTCTCTTTATTTTAACTAGGTAGCTATTAAATAGTTAATAACTATTTAATAGCTATTGTACCTAGTTAAAATAAATTGAAATTTGCCTGTAAAATAAAAATAAATCCTAAAATAGCTACAATATAATTATTAGTTATATTGTAGATATATTAGGGTTTATTTTAAAGGTAAGTATTTAGTTTTAAATAGGAATCATTAATTTAATAAGAGTTACATTTATTTAGATGTATTTAATTAATATTTAAGTTAGGGGGTGTTAGGGTTAGGGTTAGACTTAGGTTTAGGGGTTAATAATTTTATTATAGTGGCGGCAGTATAGGGGGGGCAGGATAGGGGTTAATAAATTTATTATAGGTGGCGGCGGTATAGGGGGGGCAGGATAGGGGTTAATAAATTTATTATAGGTGGCGGCGGTATAGGGGGGGCAGGATAGGGGTTAATAAATTTATTATAGGTGGCAACGGTGTAGGGGGGGCAGGATAGGGGTTAATAAGTTTAATATAGGTGGTGGAGGGGTCTGGGAGCGGTGGTTTAGGGGTTAATACATTTATTTAGTTGCGGCGGGGTCCGGGATCGGAAGGATAGGGGTTAATAAATTTATTATAGGTGGCGGCGGTATAGGGGGGGCAGGATAGGGGTTACTAGGTATTATGTAGGTGGCAGTGGGCTCCAGGAGCAGCGGTTTAGGGGTTAATACATTTATTATAGTTGCGGCGGTGTCCGGGAGCAGCGGTTTAGGGGTTAATAACTTTATTTAGTTGTGGGGGGCTCCGGGGGCGCCGGTATAGGGGGTAGAACAATATAGTTAGTGTGAGTGCTTAGTGACAGCTTGTCAATAAAGCTGTCAAAAAGCCGAAGAGCAGCGAGATCGGATGAGTGATAACTATCACAGTCCGCTGCTCATCGCCCCGTACTTGGTGCGCGGCTTTTTGACAGTTTTTTTTATAACTTTGGCGAGATTTTTCAGGTCTGCGGCGGCGATGGTAGGCGAGCTTAGGTGGGCGTATTGGGCCGGCGAAGGCAGGTAAGTAGACACGTTGATAACTAGGCCTCAATGAATAGATTTGAATAAAACCCCAGACCCTGTTCCAGAAACGGAACTGGTATGATTACCCCTGAAAGCTCCATGTCTGAAACACACTTCAGAAAAGCTTGAGCCTTTACTGGATTTACTGGGATGCGTGAGAGAAAAAACCTTCTCACAGGAGGTCTTACTCTGAATCCTATTCGGTACCCTTGAGAGACAATACTCTGAATCCAATGATTTTGCACAGAATCTGCCCACATGTTTTGGAACAATCTTAATCTGCCCCCTACCAGCTGAGCTGGAATGAGGGCTGCACCTTCATGCAGACTTGGGGGCTGGCTTTGGATTCTTAAATAGTTTGGATTTACTCCAACTTGAAGAAGGTTTCCAGTTGGAACCAGATTATTTGGGGAAGGATTAGGTTTCTGTTCCTTATTTTGTCAAAAGGAACGAAAGCGCTTAGAAGCTTTAGATTTACCCTTAGGTCTTTTATCCTGAGGCAAAAAAAAAACCCTTCCCCCCAATTACAGAAATAATTGAATCCAACTGAGAACCAAATAACTTATTACCTTGGAAAGAAAGAGATAGTAATCTAGACTTAGATACCATGTCAGCATTCCAATATTTAAGCCACAAAGCTCTTCTAGCTAAAATAGCTAAAGACATAGATTTAACATCAATTTTGATTATATCAAAAATGGCATCACAAATAAAATGATTAGCATGTTGAAGCAAGCGAACAATGCTACACAAATCAGGATCCATTTCCTGTTGCGCTAAACTTTCCAACCAAAAAGTTGATGCAGCTGCAACATCAGCCATAGAAATGGCAGACATGAGGAGATGACCAGAATATAAATAAGCTTTCCTTAGATAAGATTCAAGTTTCCTATCTAAAGGATCTTTAAAAGAAGTACTATCTTCCGTATGAATAGTAGTACATTTAGCAAGAGTAGAAATAGCCCATCAACTTTTGGGATCTTTTCCCAAAACTCCAATCTAACTGCTGGCAAAGGATACGATTTTTAAAACCTTGAAGAAGGAATAAAAGAAGTACCAGGCCTATTCCATTCCTTAGAAATCATATCAGAAATAGCATCAGGAACTGGAAAAACCTCTGGAATAACCACAGGAGGTTTATAAACAGAATTTAAATGTTTACTATTTTTAATTTAAAGGACTAGTTTCCTCAATATCCAATGTAATCAACACTTCTTTTAACAAGGAACGAATATACTCTATTTTAAATAAATAAGTAGATTTGTCAGTGTCAATAACTGAAGAAGGATCTTCTAAATCAGATAGATCCTCGTCAGAAGAGGATAATTCAGTATGTTGTCGGTCATTTGACATTTCATCAACTCTATGAGAAGTTTTAAAAGACCTTTTACGTTTATTAGAAGGCGGGATGGCAGACAAAGCCTTCTGAATCGCATCAGCAATAAAATCTTTTAAATTCACAGGTATATCTTGTACACTAGATGTTGAAGGAACAACAGGCATAGTACTATTACTGATGTGCACATTCTCTGCATGTAAAAGTTTATCATGACAACTATTACATACCACAGCTGGAGATATAATCTCCACAAATTTACAAACAAACAAATGCACTTAGCTTTGGTAGAACTGTTATCAGGCAGCAGGGTTCCAAGAGTGGTTTCTGAGACAGGATCAGATTGAGACATCTTGCAAATTTAAGAGAAAAAACAACATATAAAGCAAAACTATTAATTTCCTTATATGGCAGTTTCAAGAATGGGAAAAAAATGCAAACAGCATAGCCCTCTGATAGAGAAAAAAGGCAAGAGGCATATAGGAATGGGGCTTAAAATAATGAAATTATTTGGCGCCAAGTATGACGCACAACATAACTGAAATTTGGTGCTAACAACATCCGGAGATGACACACTAGCGTCATTAATGACGCAACCTTGAGCAAGGAACTTGGCGTCAACTAAGACGCCGGAAATGACGAATTTGCATCAACAGACATAACTTTGCGCCAAAAAAATTCTTGCGCCAAGAATGAAGCAATAAACTTCAGCATTTTTCGCCCTTGCAAGTCTAATTTTGCCCACAAAATTTAATGAGAAAACAGTCAATAGAAAAAAGACTATACCCCAGGTAAGAAAAAATATTTTCCTAAATATGCTTTTCCCAAATATGAAACTGACAGTCTGCAAAAGGAAATATACATAAACCTGACTCATGGCAAATATAAGTACAATACATATATTTAGAACTTTATAATAATACATAATGTGCCAAACCATAGCTAAGAGTGTCTTAAGTAATGAAAAAATACTTACCAATAAACACCCATCCACATATAGTAGATAGCCAAACCAGTACTGAAACAGTTATCAGTAGAGGTAATGGAATATGAGAGTATATCGTCGATCTGAATAAGGGAGGTAGGAGATGAATCTCTACGACCGATAACAGAGAACCTATGAAATAGATCTCCCGTGAGGCAAACCATTGCATTCAATAGGTGATACTCCCTTCACAACCCTCTGACATTCGCTGTACTCTGAGAGGAATCAGGCTTAAAAATGCTGAGAAGCGCATATCAACGTAGAATCTAAGCACAGACTTACTTCACCACCTCCATAGGAGGCAAAGTTTGTAAAACTGAATTGTGGGTGTGGTGAGGGGTGTATTTATAGGCATTTTGAGGTTTGGGAAACTTTGCCCCTCCTGGTAGCATTGTATATCCCATACGTCACTATCTCATGGACTCTTGCCAATTACATGAAAGAAATTTAGTTTTCTTTCATAAGAAGGTGAAAGTCCATGAGCCTTCATGTGGGATCCTATACCCAAGCTGTGAAGTCCACTAGACCACCATGAAATAGGGCAAAATAAAGTTAAGGCGTGTATGGCACTATACTGGCACTGCAGCCTGTAGAAGTTCCTGCCAGGTCAAAATTATGAAACTTAGTAAAAAACAAAATGTATGCTTACCTGATAAAAAAAAATCTACCAGATATGGTGAGTCCACGACGTCATCAATTACTGTTGGGAATATCACTCCTGGCAAAGAGCACCACAGTTAAACTGTTAAGTATCACTTCCCTTCCCACAAACCCCAGTCATTCGACTGAAGGTAATGGAGAAAAAGGAGTAACACAAAGGTGCCTGAGTTTTAGTCAATAAACAACTGACTAAAAATAAAGGGCGGGTCGTGGACTCACCATATCCGGAAAGAAATAAATGTATCAGGTAAGCATAAATTTTGGTTTCTTTCCTAAGATATGGTGAGTCCACAACGTCATCAATTACTGTTGGGAACCAATACCCAAGCTAGAGGTCACAGATAACTAGAGAGGGACAAGATAGGCAGACCTAAACAGAAGGCACCACCGCTTGAAGAACTTTTCCTCCAAAAGAAACCTTGTCCGAGGCAAAACAATCAAATTGATAAAATCTAAAAAAAAGTATGCAAGGAAGACCAAGTTACAGCCTTGCAAACCGATCCACAGAAGCTTCATCTGTGAAAGCCCAAGAAGAAGAGACAGACCTCGTATAATGAGCCATAACTCTCTCAGGAGACTGCAGCCCTGCAGTCTGAAAAGTAAACAAATTAAACTTCTCAACCAGAGAAAAGAGAAGTAGCAGTAGCTCTCTGTTACAGAGAAAATAAACAAAAACAGAAGAAAAAATATTAAGCACGCACAACATCCAAATTGTGCACACACGTTCCTCAAGACATAAGAATGAGGACACAGAGAGGGAACAACAAAGTGCCAAACAATATTTCCACTTAGGATAAATAACCGCCTTATCCGAAATAAGATAAAGCAAATCACACTGCAAAGTCGAGAGTACTTAAACACTCTGAGCAGAAGATATAGCAAAAAAAGAAAACTTCAAAGATAAAAAATTAAAATCTATGGAATGCTATGGCTCAAACTGAGCCTGCAGCAAAACCTTAAAACCAAGGTTAAAACTCCAAGAGGAGCAACAGACTTAAATACAGGCTAGATACTAACCAGGGTCTGACAAAAAGATTACACATCTGGCAAATCCGCCAGACACTTGTGTGAAAAATGATAACGCAGAAATCTGACCCTTCAGAGAGCTGACTGACAAACCGTCCTCCAGACCTTCCTGGAGAAAGGGCAAAAACCCGTAGGAATCCTGACCCTACTTCCAAGAGTAGTCCTGGGGTTCACACCAATAAGGGAATTTACCCCATACCTTATGGTAAAAGTTACCTGCAACAGGCTTGCGAGCCTTAATCATGGTCTCAAATGACCGATTTAGAAAAACCACACTTAGACAGAACTAAGCATTCAATCTCCAAGCAGATAGCTTCAGAGAAAACAAAAGTTCAATGAAAGAATGGACCCTGAATTAGAAGGTCTTTCCTCAGGAACAACCACCAAAGTGGAAGAAATACATCTCCGCTAGGTCTGTATACCAGATCCTGCGAGACTATGCAGGAACTATTAAAATACCGATGCTCACTTCCATTTGATATGAGAAATGACTAGCGGAAGGAGAGCAAACTGAGGAACAGGGATGTCAGACTGAAATCCCAACAAACTGCCAGGGTATTTAACAGAGCAGCTGGCTGACTTCTTGATCTTTAACATAACTTGGAAGCTTGGCGTACTGCCATCTCCAACTCCATCACCCCCCATTTGAGGGTTAACCTGGAGAACACCTCCTGGAGAAGCGCCCACTCCCCGGGATGAAAAATCTGACTGATCAAGAAGTCTGCACCCGGTATTCACTCCTGAAATGTGAATAGTGGATAAACAACGAATGTGAGTGTCCGCCCACCGAACAATCCACATCAATCATGGCAAAGGAACTCCAGGTTCCTACCAGGTGGTTAATGTAAACCACTGAGATTAAATTGTTCAACTAGAACCTGAAAAAACGGTTAAGACAACTGAAGCCAAGCCATCAGAGCATTGTAAATTGCTCTCAACTCCAAGATGGTTATGGGGAGAGCAGACACCACCCAAGTCCATAGTTACCAACCCAACAGGCTAGTGACCGTGGTCACTATTACTTGGGAAGGTCTCCGGAAGCATATGCCATGAGACAGATGCTACTGAGAAAAACAAAGAATTCTGGAGAATGCGGGCAACAATCCCGCTACCTTTGGCAAGGTCTCTGCCACTAATTCCCCTCTCTGATCCACAGGGAAGAATCTCATGTAGACAGATCTAAATCTATCCTCCGAGACAGTGGACCGAGGATTTTGTGGTTCTATCTGAACATGCATAACAGCAGACTCTCAGTTGAAATCGAGCAAAGGGATGATGTCCAAAGAAGCAACCATCAGACCAATTACCTCAATACATTGAGCCATTTAAATATTACTAGGAACATGCTACTGTCATGACCACATCAGGTCTTGAACTTTGGTCTGTCAGGTTGTATCCCAGTGACTTACCACTGAGCTACCAGCGGGCTTCTCTGAAAGGCTGAAAGAGGCAACAGGAAAGAATCATTTATTTTCTGACCTCTGTCAAAAATATTTTCAGAGATAGAGAATCTAATAAGGTCCCTAAGAAACTACCCCTGTAGCTGGAAAAAGGGAACTCATTTTCAGATTCACTTCCATCCGTGGGAATGAAGAAAGACAACAAGATCTCTGTATGAGAGTTTGCTTGTTGAAAAGATGGCGCCTGATCCATTATGATGTCCAGGAAGGGCACCACAGCAATTCCCTGAAACCTGATCACTGCCAATATAGCCCCCTCTGAGAGCCATGGCAAGGACAAAGGATAGAGCCACAAGCTGAAAGTGTTTGACAGAAAGGCAAACCTCAGAAACTTGAAAATATATGTCCTCCAGGTATATGGTCACCATAAACTGACCCTCTTTGACCAAAGGAAGAATAGAAAAACTGGTTTCAATTTGAAGAACGCTACCCTGAGACAACTTGGTGAGACACTTTAGGTCTGCCATAGGATGAAAAATTCCCTCTTTTTTGGGAACCACCAACAGGAATGAATAAAATATGAGATCCTGTTGCCTTACAGGGACTGGAACTATCACTCACAGGGAAGAGAAGTCCCCAAATGCACTACAAAAATGCCTCACTGATATCTGGCCTGCAGATAAAATTGAGAGGTGGAACCTGCCTCAGGGAGGGAAGAAATGACTACTATGTAGTAACCCTGAGATACTATGTCCACAGCCTATATGGGACATCTCGTATCCATGTTTGAAAACAGAGAGATTCAACCCCCCACTTGGAGCAATCCCGGATTGGGGGCAAAACTCCTTTAGGTCTATTCATCTTGTCTTGTGGTAAAAAAGACCCTTTTCCACCCGTAATATCAGAACTATTCCTGTCAGATCAGGACCAAACAAGGTCTTACCCTTGTACGGAATCACCAGAAACTTGGACTCAGAGGAAAAATCCACTGTCCACAACGCCCCGCGGACAAGCACAGCAAAGCAAGATATCTTGGCTCCCGGCTGAAAATCTTGCATGGTAGCATCAGAAATAAAAGAATTGGCTAGCTTAAAGGATTACTTTCTGTTATAATTTTTAAGCTAAACAACTAACATATTAAAGTTAATAAACATTAATTAAAACCTACTGACCTATATTTTCTCCAAAACAAAGTTTCATAACGTTCTAAAAGTTATATCTTTTATTCGCCGATGATGTCACGTTATCCTGCCCACTATTTTCAGCACTGCATGTTCAAAATACTTAAACCGATAACTTTGTGTTTAAAGCGCCATTTTGAAACCTAGGTACTGTAAACGGATTGGTACAGAGCAAAGGATACCCACGGAGTGGGTTTGGAAAACAATTAAATTTGCAGACAAGATTTCTGATACAAGGTAGAGATATGTTAATGAAATGCTATTGATAAAAAGTGTATTTGGGGTAGTTAGTTAGTAACAGGCATAGAAAATATTTACTTACAGTGGCCCTTTAAGAGCCTTAATTCTGTACTGGATCTCCTCCCAAGGAGTTCCTACCAAATTGGAATCAGACAAGGCATCGCACCAATAAGATGCCGCACTTGACACAGTGGCAATACAAACTTCCATGTAAGTCCACCAGCTTAGTCCATTGATCCTGAAAAGAACAGCTATCCTCTCTAGGAATCGTAGTTCTCTTAGCCAGAGTAGAAATTGCCCCTTCTACTTTAGGCACTGTGCACCATGAATATTTAATGGAGACAGCGAAAGGAAACATCTTTTTAAAGACAGGAGACGGGGAAAAACTGACTTCTCCCATTCCTGTGAAAAAATCTTCCTGTACGGTCTGGAACAGGAAAAAAACCTTCCACAGAGGAAACCTAGTGTATATTAAGTTCACTAGATTTCTTAGGGTTGACCATGACAGGAGTATCGGAGTCATCCAAAGTAGCCAAAACCTCCTTTAACAATACACAAAGGTGTTCAAGCTACAATATGAAGGCTACTTATTCAGCATCAGATGAAGAAATTATACTGTCTGAATCTGAGATTTCAACCTCAGAGACTACCGACATATCCTCATCAGACTTATGAGGAAGAGCTATCTGAGTAGCAGAAGGCGGAGCAGAAACCTTACTATCTGAATCTCTAATTTCCTCTTGCTTCTTCCCTTTAGCATAGAAAAGGCAGATAATGCGCAGCAATTTCTGCAGGCAAATAAACTCATCCAGGAGACCAAGAGGAACTGCAGGACACTGCCAAAGAGGCTTGGGACATTTGAGGAGAATGCTGCAGCCTTGCCTGTACAGCATTATCCAAGGAGACATTGGGCTCAAGGGACAACCATCTATCCTAACATAGAATAGCTCTAGTTAGTCAAGCAGCACAAAAAAATTATGGGCCAAACAATTTTGCCTCCTAGGCATAATAAACATGTATTACAAAAAACTGCCATAAAAATATTCAAATTGCATAAATATTTATACAATTAGGTTACTGATCTAGCCAAAAGGAAAAACGATTTTAACAATTTTTAAATCAACTCTTGTCTCTTTAAGATAATTTATCCGGGGTCTTAAAACTCACTTATAGCAAAAACAATTGTGAGTCCTAGTTGTACAATTATAATAGACCGAGCAGAAAGAGCAAACCGCAACCAAGTACCCAGGAGAGACAATTACTGCACCCTCCTGGCTCACTGTTGGAACACCAAAGACCCGCTCCGCGATTAAAAAGCAGAAGAGCGGTTAAATAACATCCTGCTTCAGTAACTGCGCAGATAGAAATAGAATGTGCGCGTACTGAGAGACCGGCAAAAATTTTCAAGTTCCCTAATTAAACAGCGATAATACTTGTATGGGGTAGAAACAGTTCCAAAATGTACCAGTCTATAAGGATCTTTTCCAATCCACACTCCGAAACTTGTGACCGTAACATTCACTCACCAGAATGAATAACTGGCTCACAAATTTCAAACTTAAAGGAGAAAAGAGCCGCAGCTGCAAGCTGTGAACTCTCCTCCCACAGATGAAAAACATAATATATGTAAGAATCTACCTGATAAATTCATTTCTTTCATATTGGCAAGAGTCCATGAGCTAGTGACGTATGGGATATCAATACCCAAGATGTGGAACTCCACGGAAGAGTCACTAGAGAGGGAGGGATAAAAATAAAGAACAGCCATTTTCCGCTGAAAAAATAATCCACAACCCAAATTATAAGTTTATTCTTAATGACAAGAAAAACTTAAAACATAAGCAGAAGAATCAAACTGAAACAGCTGCCTGAAGAACTTTTCTACCAAAAACTGCTTCAGAAGAAGCAAATACATCAAAACAGTAGATATTAGTAAATGTATGCAAAGAAGACCAAGTCGCCGCTTTGCAAATCTGATCAACTGAAGCTTCATTCTTAAAAGCCCACAAAGTGGAGACTGATCTAGTAGAATGAGCTGTAATTCTCTGAGGCGGGGCCTGACCCGACTCCAAATAAGCTTGATGAATCAAAAGCTTTAACCAAGAAGCCAAGTAAATAGCAGAAGCCTTCTGACCTTTCCTAGAACCAGAAAATATAACAAATAGACTAGAAGTCTTCCGGAAATCTTTAGTAGCTTCAACATAATATTTCAAAGCTCTCACCACATCCAAAGAATGGAAGGATCTTTCCAAAGTATTCTTAGGATTAGGACACAAGGAAGGGACAACAATTTCTCTACTAAGGTTGTTAGAATTCACAAACTTAGGTAAAAATTCAAAAGAAGTCCGCAAAACCACCTTATCCTGATGAAAAATCAGAAAAGGAGATTCACAAAAAAGAGCAGATAGCTCAGAAACTCTTCTAGCAGAAGAGATGGCCAAAAGGAACAACACTTTCCAAGAAAGTAGTTTAATGTCCAAAGAATGCATAGGCTCAAATGGAGGAGCCTGTAAAGCCCTCAAAACCAAATTAAGACTCCAAGGAGGAGAGATTGATTTAATGATAGGCTTGATACGAACCAAAGCCTGTACAAAACAGTGAATATCAGGAAGTTTGGCAATCTTTCTGTGAAATAAAATAGAAAGAGCAGCGATTTGTCTCTTCAAGGAACTTGCAGACAAACCCTTATCCAAACCATCCCGAAGAAACTGTAAAATTCTAGGAATTCTAAAAGAATGCCAAGAAAATTTATGAGAAGAACACCATGAAATATAAGTCTTCCAAACTCGATAATAAATTTTTCTAGAGACAGATTTATGAGCTTGTAACATAGTATTAATCACTGAGTCAGAGAAACCACTATGACTTAGCACTAGGCATTCAATTTCCACACCTTCAAATTTAATGATTTGAGATCCTGATGGAAAAACGGACCTTGAGACAATAGGTCCGGCCTTAACAGAAGTGGCCAAGGTTGGCAACTGGACATCCGAACAAGATCCGCATACCAAAACCTGTGAGGCCATGCTGGAACCACCAGCAACACAAACGATTGTTCCATGATGATTTTGGAGATCACTCTTGGAAGAAGAACTAGAGGCAGGAAAATATAAGCAGGTTGATAACACCAAGGAAGTGTCAATGCATCCACTGCTTCCGCCTGAAAATCCCTGGACCTGGACAGGTATCTGGGAAGTTTCTTGTTTAGATGAGAGGCCATCAGATCTATCTCTGGAAGACCCCACATCTGAACAATCTGAGAAAACACATCTGGATAGAGACACCACTCCCCCGGATGTAAAGTCTGACGGCTGAGATAATCCGCCTCCCAATTGTCTACACCTGGGATGTGCACCGCAGAAATTAGACAGGAGCTGGAGTCTGCCCAAACAAGTATCCGAGATACTTCTTTCATAGCTTGGGGACTGTGAGTCCCACCCTGATGATTGACATATGCCACTGTAGTGATATTGTCTGTCTGAAAACAAATTAACGGTTCTCTCTTTAACAGAGGCCAAAACTGAAGAGCTCTGAGAATTGCACGGAGTTCTAAAATATTGATTGGTAATCTTGCCTCTTGAGATTTCCAAACCCCTTGTGCTGTCAGAGATCCCCAAACAGCTCCCCAACCTGAAAGACTCGCATCTGTTGTGATCACAGTCCAGGTTGGCCAAACAAAAGAAGCCCCTTGAACTAAACGCTGGTGATTTAACCACCACGTCAGAGAGTGTTGAACATTGGGATTTAAGGATATTAATTGTGATATCTTTGTATAATCCCTGCACCATTGATTCAGCATACAAAGCTGTAGAGGTCTCATGTGAAAACGAGCAAAAGGGATCGCGTCTGATGCTGCAGTCATGAGACCTAAAACTTCCATGCACATAGCCACTGAAGGGAATGACTGAGACTGAAGGTGCCGACAGGCTGCAACCAATTTTAAACGTCTGTTGTCTGTTAGAGACAGAGTCATGGACACTGAATCTATCTGGAAGCCTAAAAAGGTGACCCTTGTCTGAGGAATCAAGAAACTCTTAGTTAAATTGATCCACCAACCATGTTTCCGAAAAAACAACACTAGTTGATTTGTGTGAGATTCTGCAGAACGTAAAGACTGAGCTAGTACCAAGATATCGTCCAAATAAGGAAACACCGCAATACCCTGCTCTCTGGTTACAGAGAGCAGGGCACCGAGAACCTTTGAAAAGATTTTTGGAGCTGTTGCTAGGCCAAACGGAAGAGCAACAAATTGGTAATGCTTGTCTAGAAAAGAGAATCTCAGGAACTGATAATGATCTGGATGAATCGGAATATGAAGGTATGCATCCTGCAAGTCTATTGTGGACATATAATGTCCTTGCTGAACAAAAGGCAGTCCTTATAGTTACCATTTTGAAAGTTGTTACTGGTAGTATTCAAAAATTTTAGATCCAGAACTGGTCTGAATGAATTTTCCTTCTTTGGGATAATGAATAGATTTGAATAAAACCCCAGACCCTGTTCCTGAAAAGGAACTGGCATGATTACCCCTGATAACTCCAGGTCTGAAACACACTTCAGGAAAGCCTGAGCTTTTACTGGATTTGCTGTGATGCGTGAGAGAAAAAATCTTCTCACAGGAGGTCTTACTCTGAATCCTATTCGATACCCCTGAGAGACAATGCTCTGAATCCAATGATTTTGGACATAATTTATCCAAACATCCTTGAAAAACCTTAATCTGCCCCCTACCAGCTGAGCTGGAATGAGGGTCGCACCTTCATGCGGACTTAGGGGCTGACTTTGGTTTCTTAAATTGCTTGGATTTATTCCAATTTGAAGAAGGCTTCCAATTGGAAACAGATTCCTTGGGGGAAGGATTAGGTTTTGTTCCTTATTTTGACAAAAGGAACGGAAACGGTTAGAAGCCTTAGATTTACCCTTATCCTGAGGCAAAAAAACTCCCTTCCCCCCAGTAACAGTTGAAATAATAGAATTCAACTAAGAACCAAATAAATTATTACTTTGGAAAGAGAGAGATAGCAATCTAGACTTAGATGTCATATCAGCATTCCAAGATTTAAGCCACAAAGCTCTTCTAGCTAAAATAGCTAAAGACATGGATCTAACATCAATTTTGATAATATCAAAAATGGCATCACAAATAAAATGATTAGCATGTTGCAGTAAGCGAACAATGCTAGATACGTCAGAATCCAATTCTTGTTGCGCTAAATTCTCCAACCAAAAAGTTAATGCAGCTGCAACATCAGCCAAAGAAATTGCAGGTCTGAGAAGATAACCTGAATATAAATAGGCTTTCCTTAAATAAGATTCAAGTTTCCTATCTAAAGGATCCTTAAAAGAAGTACTATCTTCCATAGGAATAGTGGTACGTTTAGCAAGAGTAGAAATAGCCCCATCAACTTTGGGGATCTTTTCCCAAAACTCTATTGAAATTGCTGGTAAAGGATACAATTTTTTAAACCTTGAAGAAGGAATAAAAGAAGTACCCGGCTTATTCCATTCCTTAGAAATCATATCAGAAATAGCATCAGGAATAGGAAAAACCTCTGGAGTAACCACAGGAGATTTAAAAACAGAATTTAAATGTTTACTAGTTTAAATGTCAAGAGGACTAGTTTCCTCAATATCCAAAGTAATTAACACTTCTTTTAACAAAGAACGAATATACTCCATTTAAGTAGATTTGTCAGTGTCAATATCTGAGGAAGGATCTTCTGAATCAGATAGATCCTCATCAGAGGAGGATAATTCATTATGTTGTCGGTCATTTGAAATTTCATCAACCTTATGAGAAGTTTTAAAAGACCTTTTACGTTTATTAGAAGGCGGAAAAGCAGACAGAGCCTTCTGAATAGAATCAGTTACAAATTCTTTAAAATTCATAGGTATATCATGTACATTAGAAGTTGAAGGAACTGCAACCGGCAATGTACTATTACTGATGGACACATTATCTGCATGTAAAAGTTTATCATGACAACTATTACAAATGACAGGATCAGATTGAGACATCTTGCAAAATGTAAGAGAAAAAACAACATATAAAGCAAAATTATGACAGTTTCAGGAATGGGAAAAAATGCAAATAGCATAGCCCTCTGACATAGAAAAAGGCAAAAGGCAAATAGCAATGGGGTGAAAAAATAATGAAAAAATTTGGCGCCAAGTATGACGCACAACGTAACTGAAAAAATGTTTGGCACCAACAACGTCCGGACACTCGCGTCACTAACGACGCAACCTTGTGAAAGGAACTCGGTGTCAACTAGGAAATGATGAACTTGCGTCAACGGATGGCGCAATAAAGTCTAGCATTTGGCACACCCGCAGGCCTAATCCTGCCCGCAATTTGCAAAGAAAAATGTAGACAAATTTAAACCCCAGGTAAGAAAAATATTTCTTAATATGTTCATTTTCCCCAAATATGAAACTGACAGTCTGCAAAAAGGAAATACATGAACCTGACTCATGGCAAATATAAGTACAATACATATATTTAGAACTTTATATTAATGCATAAAGTGCCAAACCATAGCTGAGGTTTCTTAAGTAATAAAAACATACTTACCGAAAGACACCCATCCACATATAGCAGATAGCCAAACCAGTACTGAAACAGTTATCAGTAGAGGTAATGGTATATGAGAGTATATCGTCGATCTGAAAAGGGAGGTAGGAGATGAATCTCTACGACCGATAACAGAGAACCTATGAAATAGATCTCCCATGAGGAAAACCATTGCATTTAATAGGTGATACTCCCTTCACATCCCTCTGACATTCGCTGTACTCTGAGAGGAATCTGGCTTCAAAATGCTGAGAAGCGCATGTCAACGTAGAAATCTTAGCACAAACTTACTTCACCACCTCCACAGGTTTGTAAAACTGAATTGTGGGTGTGGTGAGGGGTGTAATTATAGACATTTTGAGGTTTGGGAAACTTTGCCCCTCCTGGTAGGATTGTATATCCCATACGTCACAAGCTCATGGACTCTTGCCAATTACATGAAAGAAAGGAAATTATCAGGTAAGCATAATTTATGTTTTCCATCTTAATGGAACGAGAGTCCACGGCTTCATTCATTACTTGTGGGAACAAATACCCAAGCTCTTAGAGGACACTGGGTGGAAAAAAAACGGGAGGGCAAAAAGGAGGCGGACCCTAAACTGAGGGCACCACAGCTTGCAAACTCTTTCTCCCAAAAGCTGCTTTCGCCGAAGCAAAGACATCAAATTTGTAAAATTTAGCAAAAGTATGTAAGGAGGACCAAGCAGCTGCCTTACAAATCTGTTCTATAGAGGCCTCATTCTTAAAGGCCCATGAAGAGGCCACAGCCCTAGTTAAGTGAGCCATAATCCTCTGAGGAGGCTTATGTCCCGCTGTCTGATAGGCCAAATGGATAATGCTTTTCAACCAAAAAGATAGGGAAGTGGAAGAGGCCCTCTGCCCCTTGCGCTTCCCCGAATATACTACAAATAAAGATGAAGTCTGTCTGAATTCTTTCGTGGCCTGAAGATAGAACTTCAAGGCTTGAACCACATCCAAATTATGATCAACCTTTCCTTTGAAGAAGAAGGGTTAGGACACAAGGAAGGAACTACTATCTCCTGATTGATGTTACTATTCGAAATCCCAACCCAGTGCGAAGAACAGCCTTATCTGCGTGAAAAACCAGGTAAGGAGGCTCACATTGCAAGACCACCAACTCAGAGACTCTGCGTGCCGATGCAATAGCCAGTAGGAATAGAAACTTCTAGGAAAGAAGTTTATTGTCAAGTGAATGCATAGGCTCAAACGGGGCCTTCTGCAAAATCTTAAGTACCAAGTTTAAGCTCCATGGGAGAGAGGAATTTCTAAAGACAAACCAGATCCTAGACAGAGCCTAAACAAAGGACTGAATATCAGGAAGCTCTGCAAGCTTCTTGTGTAACAGTACAGACAAGGCCGAAATCTGTCCTTTAAAGGAACTGACGGCAAGTCCCTTCTCCAAACCTTCTTGGAGGAAGGACAGGATCCTGGATACCCTAACCTTATGCCAGGGATATCCATGTTCCTCACACCAGGACAAGTAGGTCCTTCACACCTTATGATAGATGCGACAAGTGACCGGTTTCCTGGCTTGAATGAGAGTATCAATCAATCTCTAAGAAAATCCTCTCTTGGCTAGGACTAAGTGTTCAATCACCAGGAGTCAGCCTCAGAGAATCGAGATTTTGATGTAGAAAGGGACTCTGAACCAGCAGATCTCTGCGAAAAGGTAACCTCCATGGAGGAGACAATTACATCCCCACCAGATCCGCAAATCACGTCCTCAGCGGCCATGATGGAGCAATCAGAATAGCCGAAGCTTGCTCCTGCTTGATGCGGGCCACTACTCGAGGTAGAAGTGGCAATGGTGGAAATAAGTAGACTAGGTTGAACTCCCAAAGCACCGCTAAGGCATCTATCAGCTCTGCCTGGATATCCCTGGACTGGGTCCCGTATCTGGGTAGCTTAAAGTTGAGTCTGGACGCCGTTAGATCTATCTCTGGCGTCCCCCATCTGTTGCAGATCTCCGCAAACACCTCGGGATGGAGAGACAATTCCCCCAGATGAAACGAATGTCTGCTGAGAAAATCCGCTTCCCGATTGTCCACACCCGGAAAGTGGATTGCTGACAGCGAACAGCTGTGGACCTCCACCCATTCCAGAATCAGCGATACTTCCTTCATTGCTAGTGAGCTTCTCTTTCCCTCCTGATGGTTGATGTAAGCCAACAAAGTAATGTTGTCTGACTGGAATCTGATGAATTGGGATGATGCCCGGAGGGGCCAAGCACTCAGAGCGTTGAAGATCGCTCGAAGTTCCAGAATATTGATCGGGAGAAGAGACTCCTCTTGAGTTCACCTGCCCTGTGCCCTTCTGGCACCCCAAACAGCTCCCCATCTTGACAGGCTTGCGTCCATAGTCACAATCTCCCAGGATGGTCTCAAGAATGATGTCCCTTGGGACAGTTGTCCTGGACAGATCCACCAAGAGAGGGATTCCCTCGTTCGGGAGTCAGTAAGATCTGTTGGGATAGATCTGAGTGATCGCTGTTCCATTGTCTCAACATGCACAGCTGAAAAGGTGTGAGATGGAACCTGGCGAATGGAATGACATCTATGCTGGATACCATGAGCCCAATCACCTCCATACACCGGGCCACAGATGGCCTTGAGGAGGTCTGAAGGGCAAGACAGCTGGACGCAATCTTGCAACGTCTCTGATCTGTCAGGAATATCTTCATGGATATGGAGTCTATTATCGTACCCAGGAATTCCACTCTGTTTGCTCGGAACCAGGGAATTCTTTCCTACGTTTAGGAAGAAGAGACCTCGAATGGTCCTCTGCGAGACTGCAGGAAGGAGCCTGGACCAGGATGTCATCCAGATAAGGTGTGACTGCAATACCTCTGGCTCTCGCCACTGCAAGCAGCGCACCCAGAACCTTCGTAAAGACTCTTGGGGCAATCGCCAGGTCGAACGGTAGGGCCACAAACTGCAAATCTTAGGAACCTGAAGTGATCCTTGTGGATTGCCAAGTGAAGGTAAGCATCCTTCAAATCGATTGTAGTCATGAACTGTCCCTCTTGAACTAGGGGCAGAATAGACCTGACTGGAACGATTACTCAGGGACTGGAACGATTACTCAGAGAGAGGAGAGATCCCTCATGCACTCTAGAAAGGCGTCTCTCTTCTTTGGTCTTGATGATAGGTTTGACAGAAGGAATCTGCCCCTGGGTGGATGAGTCTTGAACCCTATCCTGTAACCTTGGGTGATGACCTCCAGAACCCAAGGGTCCTGAACGTCCCTTATTCAAGCCTCCGTGAAAAGAGATAGTCTGCCCCCTACGCGATCCAGAGACGGATCAGGAGCCGCCCCTTCATGCCGATTTTGCCTCGGCGGGCTTCTTGCTCTGCTTGGCCTTGTTCCAAGATTGTGCTGGCTTCAAAGATCCCTTGGACTGCTCGGTTTTCGCGGCAGGCTGCTGGCATTGGGATTTTTCTGAATGAAAGGGACAAAAAGTAGACCCCTTAGGCTTATTCTTCTTATCCTGCGGTAGGAAAGCACCCTTGCCTCCCGTGACCGTGGTTATGATAGAGCCCAGGCCTGGACCAAAAAGAACTTTCCCCTGAAATGGGAGGGATAGTAATCTAGACTTGGAAGTCATGTCAGCAGACCACGACTTTAACCACAGAGCCCTACGGGCTAGAACAGAAGAACCTGATGTCTTGGCATTCAGTCAAATAATTTGCATATTTGCGTTACAGATGAAAGAATTAGCTACCCTTAAGGCTTTAACTCGTTCCTGTATCTCCTCGAGGGGAGTCTCCACCTCAACCATAGCTGACAGAGCGTCACACCAGTAGGTAGCAGCTCCAGCCACCGCAGCGACCGCCGCTGCTGGTTGAAAAACGAACCCTGTGAGTTGAAACATCTTTCTCAACATGGATTCCAATTTTTTATCCATGGGCTCCTTGAAAGAAGAACTATCTTCGAGCGGGATAGTTGTGCGCTTAGGGAGCGTGGATATAGCACCATCCACTTTAGGAATGGCCCCCCACAGCTCAAGCTGCAAGTCTGGATCCGAATCTTCTGACACTTCTCTGCCAACCTCCTGTGACAAAAGGCAAATAATTACTGGGGGATGAGGGGAGTTGGGAAGGTATTAAAGCCTTTGGCTGGGGTGTCTTTGCCTCCTCCTGGTGGCCAGGTTCTTAATTCCCACAAGTAATGAATGAAGCAGTGGACTCATCTCCCATTAAGATGGAAATAAAAATTAATGCCATCATTAATAATCCATATGTGAAAAGATCTGCCTGAGCCACAATAGAAGGTTAACCCCTTCCAGTACATAGAAGAGGTTATCCCCTTAAGTCTCCATATCACCATGCATAAAGTGCCTGCCCACTGCCAATAAAAGATCCTCCATTGATGATCTTTAGTCCCAGAATAAAGTGCAGAAAATCTCCTTAACCCCTTAAGTGCCAGTCTCCCAGCCCCAGAAGACTAAAAGGCACTTATCTGCAGTCATAGCCGTCCGGCAGGAGGACAGCTTACATGGTATGAGAGGACAAATACTCCTCACAGAGACCTGTAGAAAGAGAAAGAACAGAGTAACCAACTCTGGCTTTCTATACCATGGGCAGCAAATATGTTAGGAAAATGCAGCAAGGCCCACCTCACAAGTTCCTAACTGCTTTAAAGCCACCACTACCCTTACTGAAGAGATCAACGTGGAGTATGGCTAGACCCAAAAATCTTGTTTGAATCGAAGGAAATTAAATTTTCTTCAGACACCAAAACTTCTCCTCGATTGACAGAGACACATAGAATGACTGGGGTTTGTGGGAAGGGAAGTGTTACTTAACAGTTTAACTGTGGTGCTCTTTGTCTCCTCCTGCTGACCAGGAGTGATATTCCCAACAGTAATTGATGACGTTGTGGACTCACCATATCTAAGGAAAGAAATATGAAAAGATGAACAAGTGGCTGCATAACAAATTTTTTCAATGGAAGCTATATTCCTGAAAACCCAAGAGGTGGCAAATGCTCTAGTAGAGCGAGCAGTAATTTGCTCTGGGGGAGACTTCCCTAACACCCTTGCAAATTGAAGCCTTAAGCCAAGCTGCTAGAGTAATTGCTGTAGCATTCTGTCCCTTGTGGGGACCAGAAAAATAAATTAACAAGAGAGGAGAATTTCTAAATTATATAGTAGCCTGCAGATACAATTTCAAGGCTCTGAGAACATCTAAGTTTTGAAGTCTCTCCATTTGTAAGAAATGGAAATAGAGAAGGAACCACAATTTCCTGAAAAATGTTATCCAAAGATACTACCTTAGGTAGGAAAGAATAGTTTGCTCTCAAAACAGCCTTGCCCTTATGAAAAATCAGGTAAGGAAAATCACAGGATAATGCAAAAAGTTCAGACACTCTCATGGCTGAGAATCACTATGAGAAAGAGAACCACCAGTTGAATATACAGAACATGCATAGACTCCAAAGGTTGCATCTGTAGAGCTCTCAAACCCAGGTTAAGTTTGAATGGAGGAGAAGCTTGTCTGATCACTGGTCTCATTCTGATCAAACCCTGAACAAAGGTTTGAATGTCAGGAAGCTTATATAACTATTTGTGATACAAAACCGACAAGCCCAAAATTTGATCTTTAAGGTTACTGGCTTGTAAACATTTTTCCAGACCATCCTGTAAGATTTATAATAATCGAGGAATTAAAAAAG
This sequence comes from Bombina bombina, assembly GCF_027579735.1. Lineage (NCBI taxonomy): Eukaryota > Metazoa > Chordata > Amphibia > Anura > Bombinatoridae > Bombina > Bombina bombina. The sequence goes on along the minus strand of NC_069501.1, from coordinate 808,981,271 downwards.
AATTGGAACTGTAATCTTTAGACTCACATGAGGTAAAGTCACAGGCTTTCGTGCTAAAATCAAAGTGTCAATCACTTGATCCGAGAAACCTCTTTGAGACAAGATTAGGCGTTCAATCAACATGCCTTCAAATTTAGAGATTTTTGACGTCTTGAATAAAGAAGGGACCTTGATAGAGAAGGTACTTCCTGAGAGGAAGATGCCAAGGCTGGCTGGAAGGCAAGTTCTGCAAGCCCATGTCGGATCAATTAGTATTATAGACACTTGTTCTTGTTTAATCCGACTATTACCCTGGATAGCAACACAAAAGGAAAAAAAGATGTATATCATATTGAACAAGCGGGGAATCACTATAGCATCTTTAAGAGTCGTCTATAAATCTTGAGATTTTACTGAGGTAGCTTTTGACTCAAGTGAGAGGTCATGAAATCTTTATCTGGCCTGCCCCAACGACTCACAATCTGTTCAAATTCTTCCTGATTTAGGGACCATTTTCCATGGTGAAGGTACTGACAACTGAGAAAGTCTGCTTCCCTGGAGTCCACACCTGGGATGTGAATTGCTGAAATCATGCAATGATGGGGTTCTGCCCAATTTAGAATATGGGCTACCTCTTTCATCACTAAGGCACTTTGAGTTCAAACTTGGTGATTAATGTAAGTAACCAAAGAGACATTGTCTGATTAAAACCTCACATAATATTCCTGTCTTAATAAGGGTCAGCTCTGTAGAGCCCTGAAAATTGAGTACAAAGATGTTGATTGGTAATCTCACCTCACAAGAAATAAAAACTCCCTGTGCTCTCTGTAACCATCAGACTGCACCTCAACCCAACAGGCTGGGGTCCATGGTGATCACCATTCAAGTTGGATGGAGAAAGTTGGCTCCCTGAATAAGAAGTGAGTCTGCCACCATGTCAGAGACTTTTCTTGAAGTCTAAGGAGATCTTCTGAAACAGATCCTTGTAGTCTTTGCTCCACTGCTGTAATTTTTTAGTTGTAAAGTACATAAATGGAATCTGGCTAATGGTGCAACATCTGAAGCAGCAATCATGAAACCTACTACTTCCATGCATTAAAGGACTGAAGGAAGAGAAGTGAGCTGGAGAAGAGAACACACCTACTTCAACTTTTATTGATACAGAAACTTTTATAACTTAGGTATGAAACCCTGATCTAAGGAATTAGAGAGTTCTTTGGGAACTAGATTTTCCAACCATGAATACGAAGGAACTGAAGAACTTTGCTTTTGTGTTCTTTTGCCATTTGGAGAGAGATAGCCTACACCAGAATGTTGTCTAGATATGGAGTTATTCCAATCCCCATACCTCTCACTACTGACAGAATCGCTCCAAAAACCTTTTTGAAGATTTTGGGTGCCATTGCCAGACCAAAGGGAAGTGCAACAAACTGATAATGCCTGTTTAAAAAGACCTTTCCAAATTTTCTATGGTAGACATAAATTGACCCTCCTGCTATAAAGGAAAGTAATAGTGTGAATCATATTCATTTTGAAAGTTAGAACTTTCAGAAATCTGTTTAGAGTTTTGAGATACAAAATGGGCCTCAAAGTCCCTTTTTTCTTTGGAACTATGAAAAGTTTAAAATCGAACTCTTGATTTTGTTCATCTAATGGGACTGGAGTAATATCTCTCATATCTTCTATTACACAAGAAGACTCTGGACTATAAAGGATCTCTAAGAATATGAGACATGAGGAATCTTCCTTGAGGAGGGCAAGACCAAAAGCCTATGCAGTACCCCTGGGAAATGATGTCCAGTAGGATCCTGAACTGACTACTCCCATGTCTTCTGAAAAAGGTTCAATTTGCCCCCACCAGTACTTTGTCTGGCTTGGGGGCTTCACCTTTATGCATATTTGGAGGAGGTGACCAGCTTTTTGGCCTTTCTGAACCAGGCTTCCAAGAGGACTTAGATGTGTCTGACTTTTGAGACACTAAGGTAGATGATCTTTGTGTCTTAGGTTGATGGAAGGAATGATAACGTCCAATGGACTAGACTCTGACCTAAGCATTTTTGTCTTGCGGCAGGAAAATTCCCTTATCACCAGTGACTGTTGCAATAATAACATCCACTCCAGGTGCAAACTAAAACTTACCATGGAAAGGAAGAGAAAAGAAGTCTGCTCATCTAGCCAGAAAAATCATAGCAGCACTTTTTGCAATAATATGATTAATTTCAACAGTTGCGTCACAAATTAATGGATTCATGCTATGAAGGTGGATGGTATATACTGTTGTCTACCGTTTTCACCTTAGTCACAGAAAACTGGTTCTAGTAGACAGGCCCATCCGAGACAGTTAAAGAACAGTGCACAGGATTTGGTAATGTTCTAACAAAGAAGAGCACACTGTAGACCAGAGGATTAGAGGCATTCCCACATTTCACTTAGGAGGCTGGTGGTTTCTCTGCACAGGGAGAATATAATTACTACCTAGCTGAATTCCTTTCTACCCCTCTGCCTTCTTTGTAGGTTCTCTGAGGAGGAAATGATTCTTATATCAAACCCTTATCAAATGATGTAAAGATCAGAACTTCAGAATTCGCATCACTCCTTGATGGAGGCAGAAAATTGACTATGGGAAAGTTGGAGGGGTCAAAAGCTCTGTTATATTAGGTGTTTGTCACCATGTGATGGCTCATGGGCTCTCAGTATCTTATGAAAGAAAAACTTTTTCTTTATTTTTTTTACAAACTAATTAAATATAAATAATTATTTATAATAAAGTGTTTAATTAGTTCACACTTGATTTTTAAATATATGTTTTATATAATATAATAAGTCTTGGTTCTTATTAAAGTATAATGACATGTAAAAGTTGCTATTAAATAAAACCTGTTACCCTAGTCCGAGAGACGCAAGTTCCTTTAAACCAAGCGTGCACTATTAGTATAGGCTTATGGCAGCTTACCTCACAAGTGAGGCATTGCAGAAATATTTATTATAGCATTATGAAGGCCACCCCAGACTAGCAATCACAGGGACAGGGTATTTTAATAAAGTGTTTTTTGTTTGTTTGTTTTTTTACCTAAATTTTATTTTCTGCTCTTGGCAGTGAAAGGATTAAATATAAAGTGTACTTTTGTGTAGCAGTTTTGGATTGGGTAACCACTATTAAGTCCAAGCATAGCAAATTTTAATTTTAAACCAATCCTTGTAGTATTTGGCCTACATTTGCTATAAATTACTTGGAAACTTAGAAATATAGAGCTCCATTTATCAACCTGTGAATGAAGCTTTAGGGCTCCTTTAGCAGCCCCTGCTTTGTAAATAAACATCACAGATGACAATATTCACATAAAACAATGAGCATTGCCATACTGAATTTGTTTTCAAATGCCTATTCTGTATAAAAGAAATAAAATACATATGGCTTAACCACTTAGTTATAGTTCCACTTAACCCCTTGAGTGCGAACGACAGCTCAGAGCCGTCGCTAGCACTCAACTACCTTTTGGCAATCTGGGTGCTCCCATCCACTCCTACCCTGGCGATCGGGCCTGCATAGTGACGGCATCACCAGGGCTTCCCATTACGTGCGGTGACGTCACCGTGCAACTTTATTTAAAATTGTCAATACAAAGTAAAGGGAAAGGGGGCATGCTGCTTAGAAACCTGTATCTCAGGGATCTAAGCAGCTACAGACCCCCAAGACCCACCATTGGAAAGGTAATCGCCTAACCTTTCCAATGGTATAAGTATTGGGGATCTGGGGGGGGGGGAGTCAAAACATTTTTTTGTTGAAAATAGTAAAAATCAGTAAAATATTAAATCCAGCTTAGCACTCAAAGGGTTAAAGTCGCAGGGAATTGTTGGTCCAAAGCAGGTAACAACTGGAAAACCAATCACCAATGGCAGTCGCACACCAATCACTGGCTGTGTTCTACTCAAGAGCTACAAAGCATGGAGCTCCTAAGTTGGACTTTAACTTATGCAAATGGGTAAAATACATAGGTAAAAACATGGAGTATCATAGCAAGTAATGGAAACAATTACATGCTCTAAAGAATTATAGCATGTACATTTTCTACTACAATATCCATTTAACTGTGATCCAAACTGACACCAAAACACCTCAAAACAGAGCAAGCTTTCACTTATATGAGGATACATAAAAAGATGGCTAAACATGATCATATTTTTAAGCTAAAATTAATGGCAATATCACACGGCAGTGCTAATTCTAGATTGGCTGTAGTTACGTGTTGTAGCACGTTTTAGAAAGAAGAGAGGCTAAGCAGTCAGTTGATATTATTATTATTATCATTTATTTGTAAAGCGCCGCCAAATTCCGTAGCGCTGGGTACAATGATAGGGGTATACAATGACAACGATTTGTGATAAAATACAAAACATAACAAAACTAAACAAATCTAATAGGAGGAAGAGGGCCCTGCTCCAGAGAGCTCACAGTCTATAGGTTAAGGGTGCAGAGACATAAGGTTGGGGCAGATTGTTACATCAGTTGTAGTTGCAGTGGTGAGTCAGGCAGTTCATGTATTAGTTTGGTTCGGATGAGGGATGGAGGAGAGATGGTAAACCTCTCTGAATAGGTGAGTTTTCAAGGAGCGTCTGAAGCTATACAAGGTTGGAGACAGTCTTATGAAGCGGAGTAGAGAGTTCCAGAGGACAGGAGCAGCACGTGCGAAGTCTTGGAGGCGGGAGTTGGACGTAGAGATAACAGGAGTGTAGAGACGTAGGTCAGAGGTTGATCGAAGAGGACAGGATGGGGAATATTTCACGATGAGAGAGGAAATATAGTTGGGAGTTAGACTGTTGAGTGCTTTGTAAGTTAGGGTTAATACTTTAAATTGTATTCTGGAGTCTATGGGGAGCCAGTGTAGAGACTGGAAGAGTGGAGCAACTCATGTAGATCAGCAACTTAGGTGGATGAGTCTAGCAGAAGCATTCATAATAGATTGGAGAGAGGAGAGGCGGTGTTTTGGAAGGGCATTTAGGAGTAGATTGCAATAATCAATGCGTGACAAAATGAGGGAATGAATAAATATTTTTGTAGTTTTTAGAGTAAGGACGGGACGAATTCTGGAAATGTTGCGCAGGTGTGAACGGCAGGATTTAGTAAGCGCTTGTATATGTGGCTTGAATGTGAGTTCTGAGTCTAGTGTGACCCCAAGACAGCGGACCTGAAAATCATAGCACAAACGTGAAAGTGACAAAAAGTAACTGAGTGTATTAAACAGTGTACTCTTGGATTCACACTAAAGAACATTTGCTATGTAAACTTGGATGTTTATCTGCAAGCTCTGAACTCTCAAAGCACTTTTCAATAGGCTGTTTATTTCACTCCAGTGCATTTCCAGGAATGCTGGACAAGATCTAAGTTGTTTCAGTCACTATAAATACAGAATCCTCTACTCCTGAGCACTGCATTATCCCTTCCATCTCTGATCAGCTCCTTACAAGGCCTTATTATCTGTGGTTTCTGCTTGCAAAAACAGCAACTAACAAAACACAAACCATGTGCCTAAAAAAGAAGCAATAGTACATCATGGACTTCTCAGAGGTTATTAGTTAGTATTGCCAGCCAAAAATATCTGTAATATAAACCTTATCACTAATTAGAAACTATTTCAGTTCAGCAATGGCTTTGTAAGTAAACATTGTGCAAATTCATTTACAGATAAAGAAAACTATTTATTATGACAGTGAAAGTTAGACACAAATGCTATTACACATACAGTGCTTCATTATTCACATATGCAAACTAAACAATCAGATAAAAAGCATGCATTGCATATAATTAAAGGAACCTGAAACCCAGCATGTTTCTTTTATGATTTAGGTAGAACATACAATTTTAAACAACTTTCCAGTTTACTTCTATTATCAAATTTGCTTCATTCTCTTGGTATCATTTGTTGAAGGAGCAGCAATGCACTACTGGGGCGAGATTACATATGTGGCGCAATCTTCAGCGCAACTGCCGAAACCCATGCTGCCTGTAATTTCACCTTGCACATCGGGGTATCACATATACGGTGCCGGCAGTTCATAAAGTGCCGTAAATCGGATAAACTAGTGATGTCCAGAAATGAGTGTAAATACAAATTTCTGGAGTCGCCAGTGACTTAGGGCACTTAAGAAACTGCCGGCACCTAAGAAAATAAAAAAAAATATCAAATCTCCAGTAAAAGTCTAACCCACCTCCAAAAAATAAACCAACACGTAAAACCACTATATCCGCCATCAAATCCACATCGGAGCTAATAATAAAAGTATAAACCCCTAAACCGACAACCCTCCACAACGCAATATGTCTAATTAAACTATTAACCCCTAGTCCACCATTCACCCACATCGCGATCTACCTAGTAAAAGTATTAACCCCTAAATCCACCAAGCCCAACATCGCAAACTACCTAATAAATGTATTAAACTCTAATCCGCCATTAACCCACATTGCAAAGTACCTTTTCAAACTATTAACCCCTAATCCGCCATTAACCCACATCACAACAAACCTTATAAATCTATTAACCCCTAAACAGCCAAACCCACACAACGCAATAATCCTAATAAAACTATTAACCCCTAATTCGCAAAACTCCCACAACGCAAGCTCTCGTCCTATTGGTTGATTCGAATTTGAAGAATCAAATCAGCCAATAGGAATGCAAAGGACACCATATTTAAACGTGCACCTTAAATTCACTATTCAGTGTATGGCGGCGATTGTACGAAGAGGATCCTCCATGCTCCATGGCTCCGCGGTCGCCGGTCCTGCTTAGCACTCACCTCCGCTCCACACCGGCTTGGTCCTGGATGAAGAAGGAAGTGGTCCCCGCATGGAAGAAGAGTTCACCGCCTGGGGGGGATAGATTAGGGATTTATTGGGCATTTTTAAAAGAGCTGAATGCCCTTTTAAGAGCAATGCCCAAACAAATGTCCCTTTAGGGGCAATGGGTAGTTTAGGATTTTTTTGTGTTAGGTTTATTTATTTTGGGGGGTGGGGGGTTTTACTGTTAGAGGGGGGACTTAGTATTTTTTAAGGTAACAGAGCTGTTTAACTTAGGGCAATGCCCTACAAAAGGCCCTTTTAAGAGCTGTTGGTAGTTTAGAATTAGATTAGGAAAGGGGGGTATTTTGGGGGAGCTTTTTTAATTTCATAGGGATTACGTTTAATTTTTTATAATTTGGTTTATTATTTTATGTAATGTTAGAGATTTTTATTTTTTGTAATCTTACATTAATTTAATCTTAGTTTTTTAAATTTTTAAGTAATGTTAGCTTTTTTATTTTAACGGTTTGTAACTTAGTATTTTTTAATTTAGGTCATTGGGGTTAATTTAGGGGGTGTTAGGTTAGGGGGTTCAGTAATTTAATTAGTTATTTTCATTGGGGGGGATTAAGGGTTAATAGTTTTATTAGAATTATTGTGTTGTGTGGGTTTGGGTTAATGGCGGATTGGGGGTTAATACATTTATTACGTTTATTGCAATGTGGGTTAATGGCGGATTAGGGGTTAATATACTTTATTAGTTATTGCAGTGGGGGATTGCGGTTGACACGTAGATTTATATTGTGCATGCATTAGGTGTTAGTTACTATTTTCAGGCAGTTACAGAAGTTACGGTGCTCACATTTTTAACGCAAGGCTTGCTGTGCCTGCCTATGTGTGGCGAGGTGAAAATGGAGAAAAATTTCTAAATTTTCGCTACGTAAATCCTTGTGCTGAATATGTGATACCAATTTGCGACGCGGTTCTATGTTAGCTTATGGGAGTAAAAATTGTGGGCGACGGGTGAAATATATGCGCCGCATTTATATGGGGCGCTGTATATGTGATACTAAAACCACATAAAAACCGGCGTCGCCGGCTTTTGCGGGCGACGCTGCATATGTAATCGTGCCCCTGGTTGCTAACTGAATACATAGGTGAGCCAATGACAATCTGTATAAATATGCAGCCACCAATCAGCAACTAGAACCTAGGTTCTTTGCTGCTCCTGAGCTTTCCTAGATAAACCTTTCAGCAAAGGATCATAAAAAATAAAGAGGAGCGCTGTGTGCACGGATACAATTTAATATATATAGTACCAAATACCAAATATTAAAAGTGAAATATTAAAAATCAAGACGTCTCCTGTGAAAATAAAATATAAAATATAAAAATATATCAGTGCAATATGTAATTGAATCAAGTTAATACATTGCAACAATGACTTAACATATAGAGCTGATGTCCAGCACATGCAGTGGGCTATTCACATATATAGTAATTGTGGCTACTGTGTACTGGCCAAAAGGAAAGCGCTTTTAGGCGCATATGGATCAAAGTAAATGTTCCAATGGATGTATGAGCACTTCAAATGAGGCAAATTTTAGGAAACCACCTTAATGCAAGAGGCTAAGCGCTGAATAGCGCATATATGAAAAAGTCAATTTCCCAATGTAGTGTGATTGTAACTTCAAATATCAGACAATATTGTCAAAGTACTTTTGTTTTCTTGTCTTACTTATTAACGATACCTCTCCACGCTTCTATCGGCATCCAGCCGGACCGCTCGTGGCGTTTGTTTGCAGCGTGACTGTGGTTCCTCTCAGCGGCTCTGTCCGCGTCTAGGAGGGTAATCCAAGGCGCCTGTATGCTGCGTGACTCTCACCTGACTCCTGTTCGCAGCGTGTATATCACGTGACTTCTGTCAATCCAAATGAAGAATGTACTGTAGCGCTACAGTGTAGATAGTGATGTGATGCAGACTTGCAAAAAGTTTTTTTTCCCCTGTTTTGGATGTAGGTCTTTAACAGAGAATCAATACAGCAGACACACTCAGAGCCTCATAAAAATTGTGGGCGACGGGTGAAATATATGCGCCGCTGTATATGTGATACCAAAACCGCTTAAAAACCGGCGTCGCATATGTAATCGTGCCCCTGGTTGCTAACTGAATACATAGGTGAGCCAATGACAATCTGTATATATATGCAGCCACCAATCAGCAACTAGAACCTAGGTTATTTGCTGCTCCTGAGCTTTCCTAGATAAACCTTTCAGCAAAGGATATCAAGAGAAGGAAGCAAATTAAATAATAGAAGTAAATTGGAAAGTTGTTAAAAATTGTATGTTCTATCTAAATCATGAAAAAAAAATGTTTGGGTTTCATGTCCCTTTAATACACAAGCACAGATTCCCTTTTGCCCTGCAGAATATTATCTATCTATCTACATATCATATAATGACAAAGAGGCAAATGTGGCTAGGGGTGTCGTTTAACAGAACATAAATGATACATTCCAGTAATTGATGAAAAATATATTATTTTACATGAACAATCTTACAATGAGCAATATTAAAAAAGTATAAACGGCAAAAATCGAAATATATGCAAACAACCATCATATATATTGAGCCTTCCTGGTTAATGCAAGATGCATCAGTCTACTGGTAAAGAGATCACAACTAAAAAGTAATAATGCTGCACATTTTTCCATGGTTCAGACACCATAACATTCAATCATGAAGGCCATATAAAAAGTACTAAATGGCTGTACTTTGCCTATAATATACGCATAGGGCCCTCAGGCAATTTATAGTCATTTTGACTTATTTTTCAGAAACACATGTAAACAACTCTAATATAATACCAGGGTCATTTTTTCAGTTACGTAAAGGACCAGAACAGTAAGACTGTTAAACAAATGTCCTATTTCATCTAAAAAGATGACATTATCCTATATAATAAACGGCCAAGTATGTTTGTCAGATGCAGTCATGCGCAGTAGAGACTGCACGAGGACAAACATACCTGGCCGTTTGGATCCTCACAGCAGAAAAAACAGTGCAATGCTAAAGCGGCGTGTCAGGGGGCGTGGCCGGCGGGTGAGTTGTGATGAGGGCGTGGTCGGATGTGGCAAGGGGCGTGGCCGGACGGGGTGCCGCAATGGGGGCATGGCCGGCGGGCCGTGAGGGCGTGATCGGACGTGGTCGGACGGAGTGCCGCAATGGGGGCATGGCCGGGCGGGCCGTGAGAGAGAACAAGAAGAAATAATTTTATTTTTAAGGGTGCGCAAATCAAAGGAATGCCAAAGTTAATAGTTTAAAGGGAGAAGTGAAACTGCAACTAATGCCAAAGGGAAATCGTACTTTGTTTAGTTTTATTTTATTTACCCTAATTTAGGTAACCAAGTGCGACTTTGTATATATATCAATAAAAATGTAAAAAACAAATGTGACCTAATCTTGTGCCCATGAATAAATTAATTCCAAATTGAACTGAGTTTAATTAAATTTATTTAAATTTGTGAATTGATTGAAAGACAAATGGGGAATCTAAATAACCACATAAGTTTAAAATTCCATATAGTCTTATAAATTTAATCTTCAAAAGTGACACATAAATTGATACAATTTAAAATAAATCTGACCTAAAATTAAATCTGCAGACCGGTCTTATTCCTCTAAAGCATACACGCTAAATAGTGGATACATACACACTAAGGATACAAACATTTCAGTTTAAAAGTTCATAAGAATAAAAATTTCATAAAAAAAGAAACAAAGTGAGAGAGAGAGAAAGCAAAGGGTTTGAAAGAGAGAGCCAGAGAGGGGAAGAGAGAGCAAGAGAGGGGGCAAGAACAAAAGAAAGGGGGGAGAGAGAGCAAAAGAAAGGGGGGAGAGGGGGGAAAGAGCCAAAGAGGGGGGGAGAGCCAAAGAAAGGGGGGAGAGAGCGCAAAAGAAAGGGGAGAGAGAGCAAAAGAGGGGGAAGAGAGAACAAAAGAGAGGGGGAGAGCAAAAGAGGGGGGAGAGAGAGCAAAAAAGAGGGGGGAGAGAGAGCAAAAAAGAGGAGGGAGAGAGATAGCAAAAGAGAGGGGGAGAGAGAGAGCAAAAGAGAGGGGAAGAGAGAGAGCAAAAGAGAGGGGAGAGAGAGAAAAATAGAGGGGGGGCAGAGAGAGCAAAAGAGGGGGGAGAGAGCAAAAGAGAGGGGACAGAGAGAGCAAAACAGAGGGGGAGAGAACAAAAGAGAGGTGGAGAGAGAGCAAAAGAGAAAGGAGAGAGAGAGCAAAAGGGGAGAGAGAAAGCAAAAGAGAGGGGAGAGAGAGCAAAAGAGAGGGGGGGAGAGAGCAAAAGAGAGGGGAAGAGAGAGCAAAAGAGAGGGGAAGAGAGAGCAAAAAAGAGGGGGGGAGAGATAGCAAAAGAGAGGGTGGGGAGAGAGAGCAAAAGAGAGGGGAGAGAGAGAAAAATAGAGGGGGGGGGAGAGAGAGAGCAAAAGAGGGGAAAGAGAGCAAAAGAGGGGGGAGAGAGAACAAAAGAGGGGGAGAGAGAGCAAAAGAGAGGGGGGAGAGAGCGCAAAAGAAAGGGGAGAGAGCGCAAAAGAAAGGGGAGAGAGAGCAAAAGAGGGGGAAGAGAGAACAAAAGAGAGGGGGAGAGCAAAAGAGGGGGGAGAGAGAGCAAAAAAGAGGGGGGAGAGAGAGCAAAAAAGAGGAGGGAGAGAGATAGCAAAAGAGAGGGGGAGAGAGAGAGCAAAAGAGAGGGGAAGAGAGAGAGCAAAAGAGAGGGGAAGAGAGAGAGCAAAAGAGGGGGGGGGGCAGAGAGAGCAAAAGAGGGGGGAGAGAGCAAAATAGAGGGGACAGAGAGAGCAAAACAGAGGGGGAGAGAACAAAAGAGAGGTGGAGAGAGAGCAAAAGAGAAAGGAGAGAGAGAGCAAAAGGGGAGAGAGAAAGCAAAAGAGAGGGGAGAGAGAGCAAAAGAGAGGGGGGGAGAGAGCAAAAGAGAGGGGGAAAGAGAGCAAAAGAGAGGGGAAGAGAGAGCAAAAGAGAGGGGAAGAGAGAGAAAAAGAGAGGGGAAGAGAGAGCAAAAGAGAGGGGAAGAGAGAGCAAAAAAGAGGGGGGGGGGGAGATAGCAAAAGAGAGGGTGGGGAGAGAGAGCAAAAGAGAGGGGAGAGAGAGAAAAATAGAGGGGGGGAGAGAGGGAGCAAAAGAGGGGAAAGAGAGCAAAAGAGGGGGGAGAGAAAACAAAAGAGGGGGAGAGAGAGCAAAAGAGAGGGGGAGAGAGAGCAAAAGAGAGGGGGAGAGAGAGCAAAAGAGAGGGGAAGAGAGAGCAAAAAAGAGGGGGGAGAGAGAGAGAGAGCAAAAAAGAGGAGGGAGAGAGATAGCAAAAGAGAGGGGGAGAGAGAGCAAAAGAGAGGGGAGAGAGAGAAAAATATAGGGGGGAGAGAGAGAGAGAGAGAGAGAGAGAGAGAGAGAGAGAGAGAGAGAGAGAGAGAGAGAGAGAGAGCAAAAGAGGGGGAAAGAGAACAAAAGAGAGGGGGAGAGAGCAAAAAAGAAAGGGGGGGAAAGTCAAAGAGGGGGGAGAGAGAGCAAAATAGAGGGGGAGAGAGAGCAAAAGAGAGGGGGAGAAAGAGCAAAAGAGAGGGGAGAAAGAGAGAGCAAAAAAGAGGGGGAGAGAGAGAGAAAAAAGAGGGGGGGAGAGAGAGAGCAAAAGAGAGGGGGAGAGAGAGAGCAAAAGAGAGGGGGGGAAAAGAGAGCAAAAGAGAGGGGGGTAGAGAGAGCAAAAGAGAGGGGGAGAGAGCAAAAGAGAGGTGGAGAGAGAGCAAAAGAGAAGGGAGAGAGAGAGCAAAAGGGGAGAGAGCAAAAGAGAAGGGAGAGAAAGCAAAAAAGAGGGGGGAGAAAGAGAGCAAAAAAGAGGGGGGAGAGAGAGAGAGCAAAAAAGAGGGGGAAGAGAGATAGCAAAAAAGGGGGGGAGAGAGCAAAAGATAGGGGAGAGAGAGAAATAGAGGGGGATAGAGAGAGAGCAATAGAGGAGGGGGAGAGCAAAAGAGAGAGGTCAGAGAGAGCAAAAGAGAGGGGGAGAGAGCAAAAGAGAGGTGGAGAGAGAGCAAAAGAGAAGGGAGAGAGAAAGCAAAAGGGGAGAGAATAAAAGGGGAGAGAGCAAAAGAGAGGGGGAGAGAGAGAGCAAAAGAGAGGGGGGGGAGAGAGAGAGAGCAAAAAAGAGGTGGGAGAGAGAGAGCAAAAGAGAGGGGTGAGAGCAAAAGAGAGGGGAGAGAGAGAAAAATAGAGGGGGGAGAGAGCAAAAGAGAGGGGACAGAGAGAGCAAAGGAGAGGGGGGGAGAGAGCAAAAGAGAGGTGGAGAGAGAGCAAAAGAGAAGGGCGAGAGAGAGCAAAAGGGGAGAGAGAGAGCAAAAGAGAGGGGGAGAGAGCAAAAGAGAGGGGGAGAAAGAGCAAAAGAGAGGGGAGAGAGAGAGAGAGAGAGAGCAAAAAAGAAGGGGGGAGAGAGAGCAAGAGAGAGGGGGAGAGAGAGCAAAAGAGAGGGGAGTGAGAGCAAAAGAGAGGGGGGAGAGAGAGCAAAATAAAGGGGGGGAGAGAGAGCAAGGGGTGGGACCGCTGTACTGCAAAAATGGCCCGTGTATATGGGCTTTAGTACTAGTAAGATTGATAATTGTCTTGTTTATATAACAATTTTCTTGTGTCTCTTTTTTTTTTGCTCCAAATAGACTAGCCTTTTTTACTACTGCACTACTGCATGAGGAGGCGGAGCCAGCACTCAGCAGCCATGGCTGCACTTTAAATGAGCTTCAGAGCCCTAGCCTAGAAAGTGAGCTCATTAGCAGTAATTTTTAGTCTTTTTTCCTCCACTTGATGGCCATACCTCTCCTTAACACCTACTCTTCATAAAAGCTTGGACTTCCTGTGCTCATCTACTTGAAGTGTTTCGCTCCCATCATTACAGCAGGCGCAACCACACAGCAAATTAGGTCGCACCTACTGCACAGGATGGATCTGTGACAACAGAGCTCTCAACACCGAACAGCAACCGGAGAAGGTAGAATAAATAGCACGCAGCGAACACGCTGTGAATCTGTCGCCTTACCAACTCCAGCTACTCACCTCTTTGGACAGCCGACAAAAGAGACAAGAGGAAAAACTTAGGTGGCTGGCAAACAGGCGATCAGAGCACAAACATTGACTAATTATTCAACAGCTGTAAATCCTATAGTGCATAATAATCACCCCACTGTCCTGCCTTCCCTCTTAACACCTGGAGGGACTTATTAATTTATGGAGGCGATGTGTGGTGCTAGATACACATGCCATTTTAACACTTATATTCTCTAAGGGAACCACACTTGTCTTGCTTTGGGGATTGTTATAATTACGCTATCCAGGGGAATTTTATCTGAATAACTTCCACAGAGCCTCATTTTAATCTATGTGGCTATGGATCACTTATTTCAAAAGGTAACCACCACTTTACCCTTAAATCTCAATGTGGCCACAAGATATAACATCTAGAGCCTCAAGAAAACTAATGATTATAAGACTCTAATAATCAGAGTTTGCTATTAACACAATCTCCAGATTGACCTTGTAACACTATTTATTTCTTCATGCTTAATTTTGCTGAACACTCTGGGTGGATGAAACTTTCCCCACAATTTACAACTGTATATGTACCATCAGAGCCCTGGTAAACAAATTACCATTTTAGGTGAATGTACTGTATGTCAGGGTACCCTCTATGCATTGGACTGATGTTTGAATAGGTATAATTAATTTAAATTCACTGACATATAAGGCAAGTGCATTCCTTATTTCATAATATTAGAGGCCAATGTTTATTCTCAACTCAAGATTCACAATACGCAAAACCCATACTTTTTTGTGAATCAAAAGACAATTGTATTACATACAACCTCATTCATTTGAGAGAATACATCTCATTAACCCAAGTCTCCAAAAAAAGGTTTCCAAAAAGACAAGTCTACGGGTGCCTCAACCCCATCTGTCAATACCTATTTTAAATCTTCTTGCAAACACTCCACTCCAGCTGCGCCTTTTCTAACATCACCCTCTGGGCCATAATCTCCTTCATCTGACTAAGACTCAAATGAAGCAAGAAATATGCTTAAAGCAGTTTTATCATTTCTCCTGTCCAAGCAAGATTTTACTTAACTCATCTCTCAGGTTAAACAATGTAATAAGGACAAAATATCATATCTTAAAAAAGAAATATCAGAACTTGGCCACAGAGTGGAGAAACTTGAAGAGGACGGGGGATCTCAATGAGTTATTAGAGAATAAACAACATGTATATCAATGACCCAACCCTGAAACAACTGGAAGATACAATAGAAGACCTAGAAAATAGGCACAGAAGACATAATATTAGAATATGAAGTAGGTACAGAAGACATAATATTAGAATATGAAGTATCCCAGAGTCAGTTGATACATCAGATAAAAAAATTATACCTGCAGGCCCTATTCTTATTTTCTGAGAGGTACCGGAGTTGATTAATTAGTGGCTATAGACAGCGCTCACAAAGCAGTGAGACCGAATCCAGTAGATGGAGCTCCTCCCAGAAATGTCATTGTGAGTATAACAAACTATCAAGTGAAAACAAGTTATCATGAAGCTGCAAGGAATAAACAAATGATACAGCATGAAAGTGCCACCTTACAATTTTATATAGACTTATCTGCAAGAACCTTATTGAAAAGAAAGGATTTAAAACCTTTAAAAGGCACCATAGAAACCTCAAGATCAATTATAGGTGGAGATTTATATTTCAGTTAATAGTAATTTGGAAGAAAGGGCGAGCAACTTGCTCATCACCTTCAGAGATACTAGAGTGTGCTGCAAATTGGAAATTCGACCATCAAAGGTCAGTGTAGAAACAAGCAACAAGAAAACATCTAAATGCACTACCAAATCTTCCAACATAAGAGATCTAAGATTCAGGATTCAGATAAACAACCAGCTTCTGAAGGCTGAGAAGTTCAACATTAAGACTATATTGTATCCTTTTATATTGTTTTATATTATAAATATTCTAATTCCAAAAATATGGTTCCATTATCCATATTTACAAGTAGGTGTTAATTCAATGATGTTTGCATTAGAGTGTAGAGGACTTTTTTACAGTTTAAACCTAGATTGCTAAATTGATAATATCTATTAGTAAATCTTTTCTTAATTATTTAAAAACAAATTATTTGTTTTATTGTTTACCAATGGTAAAGCGTTCTCAAATATACATTTTCTGGGCAATTTTCCCCTTATTATTCATATATTTTCCTTACTTCAGTTAATTTGTTTTTCGTTATTGAAAAGTTGTGTATTTTCTCTGTATGTAAATGGTCTGTTTTTTTTCTCTGGCTAATTACATCGTCATATATGCGCAGTTAGTCATTTTAAATTATTGTAGTAAAGAGAAAGACAGCGCCTCATGGTGCAAGTAGGTCCCAGGCAAAAAGGGTCACAAAGAGACAATAACAGATGGTAGTATACTCACAAAAGTATTGGCACCCTTATTGAAAGAGGTGCGAATAGGCAGACTGACATTTAAATCAGCAGTCAGTGCGCTGTAGCCGAATGGTATCCAGGTTCCCAGACGGGCGGCTGTGGGCTCTCCTCCGTAGGTAGAGTCAGGATCCTCTCGTGTCGTGCTGTATAGGAAAACAGCGAGCGGCTGATCTCAGCGTGTGGCAAACCCTGAAGGCAAATGTGTTTAAAAGAGCAGTCCTCAAAAACGATCAGAAAAGTAAAACTGTCTGCAAATGACAGGATAGACTTGGCAGGCAAGGTAAAAAACCAGGGCAAATGATGCTATAGTGTAATAGAATAAAAACACTTTATTGCAAGAGCTTTAGACGCGTTTCTCGGCCACAAGCTCCTGGCCGTTTCATCAAGTAAAATATATTACACATGCGGTTGCAAAACACATTTAAAAAGCCTGCCAAGATGTGTGATTGGTCAATGTCAGACCAATCGCAAGGGAATATCAAAGAGTAACATTGTTTAAACAACTAGTGTAAAATTGACAATACAAGTAGGAAACTGAACTATCTAATGTATCTATATACATGTAACAAGAGTATTCAATCCTAACTGAAAGTGCGTTTGATCTGAGAGATAAATCCAAATGTCGCCTCGATAAATAATAAATTAAAAGAATGACAAAAAGTGCATTTGTCATTCTAATCAATGGAATCCTGATTTTTCTATGGGTGTATTGTGATCGATGTATGAGTATAGTAAGACTAGGAGCGGGGTACTAAATAGATCTAAAGGACATGTTTGTCATATGTCTAGTATAACGTGGATCAGAATGTTTAAATGCACTATTTTAGAGGGCTCCTATGTGAATCAAAATAAGTAACTGCGCTGATATCTAAATTTAGAAAACGTGTCAGGGAACAAAGAAGAAAACACCATATCTAATCACATTGATAGTATGTTGATAGCAATGCATGCAAATTATTTGCATGTGCCGCTATGAGGATGTGTATTATCTGAATGCGTAAAAAGGGGATGTGGAAAATATAAAGGTGTGTTGTCAAAATGCATTTGAAAAGGTTAAAGGCATATTGATAGTGAGAGAAATGTATAATATAATACATTTGGACGGGGTGACAGAAAATTGATGATAAGATGCATATATACTGTGTCAATGTTGATAAATATTATTCATATTATTCAACCTGAATGGGGCATATAACTATTAAATAATAAATTTGTTGTTAAATTATGGTGATACCTGTTGGACTATAGTGTATATAGAGTGTAGGTGAGAAAAAATGGGGAAGATTTGTTGAACTAAAAGTATTGACATTGCAAGTAAATTTGCAGCAATTGAATATTAATGCTAGTATGATTAGTCAGATGGTAATCACTAGAACTGTTGGACTGTATGTATCTAAAGGTAGAAGACACCAGAAGAAATAAGTTTTGGTATATGTAGGTCAAAAATATGTAAAAAAACAACCAAAGAATAAAAATAAAAATTGGTGTTTTAAAATTTTTTAGTTAAATGCCGCTAGGTCTAAGTTGGAGTTCAGGCCAAATGGATATAGGGTTTTCAGTTTATGGATCCAAAAAGTTTCGCAAATCCTTAGCTGAATAACTCTATTATAGTCTGTGGAAGGTGGAATGTAATCGATAGGGTAAAATTTGAAAATGTCAGAATTTCCCTTGTGCTTATTTAGACAGTGTTCAGGGATACTATGCTTTATCTTTTTTTTAGTGCAGTTTTTACAGTTGCGCCAGTGTTCCCCCCAGCGTATCTTTGCCTTCCTGGAGGTGCGACCTACGTACTGAATCCCACAACAGCACTCCAGAACGTATACTACATAGACAGAGTTACAGTTCATAAATCTAGTGATGGTGAAAACTTCTCCACTAACAAAAGACTGAAAGGTCTTTTTCCCAGATGTTATAACTTTGCATGTGTTGCACTTCTTTTGTCCACATTTATAGACTCCTATTCTATCCAAAAAAGAAGGAATAATTTTCTGATTTGTCGTGGGTTGTGAATTACGTAAAGTATGTTTGACCTTTTTACTCGGTGTCAATTTGCTTCTAAGTGTTGGTGCTCTAGTATATACGATCTTTGGGTGGTCTCCCAAAAGGGTCTTCAAAATGGGGTCTCTCCTAATGGTGTGCCAATGCTTGTTCATGGCTCCCTGTATCTGTGTATAGTTAGAGTTGTATTGGGTTATGAACAAGGGTTCTGAAGAGTAATTTTCATCTTTATTTTTAATTTGTTTATTTTTACTTAGCAGTTTGTCTCTGTCTAGGTCTCTGACTTTGTTCAGACAGTTGTCCAAGAGGTCAATAGGATAACCCTTTTCAATAAATCTTTCATATATAATGTGACTCTGTTGTTCAAACAGAGTCATGTCTGAACAGTTGCGTTTGATCCTTTCAAATTGACTGTACGGGATGTTAGATAGCCATTTCTTATGATGATTACTTGTATAGTCTAAGTAGCTGTTGCTATCAACTTTTTTGAAAAATGTTTTAGAGCTAAGGTTGCCATCTTTGTCCCAGCTCAAGGTGAGATCTAAGAAATCTATTGTCTCTGTACTGATGTTTGCTGTGAAAGTCAGGCCCATATTGTTATTGTTCAAAGATTCTGTAAATGTGTGTGCTGATGTTTGGTCGCCCTTCCAAATAAAAATCAGATCATCAATGTAACGGCCATAGTACACCAGGCTCTCCCCTGCTGAGGAGTTGTAAATATGTGATTCCTCAAAAACGCCCATAAACAAATTGGCGAAGCTAGGGGCGAATCTGGTGCCCATGGCCGTTCCCTTGGTCTGCAAATAATAAACATCCTGATAAATAAAATAATTATGTTTAAGAATAAACTCGATGCATTCTAAAATAAATTCACTCTGTATCTCAAGCATAAATAGATCACGGTTCAAAAAGACGGAAGTTGTTTGTAAGCCCAAATGGTGTGCTATATTAGAGTATAATGAACTGACGTCACATGAAATCCATATGAGGTCACCTGTATTCTTGCCATTTTTAATCTTGTTTAATAAATCTGTACTGTCTTTGATATATGATTGCAAACCTGAAACATATTTCTGTAAAATAATATCAACATAATATGATAAATTATAAGTAAGGTTATCAATACCTGCAATGATGGGGCGACCTGGAGGGTTGGATAAACTTTTGTGAATTTTTTTTGTTAAGAATGTTTTTTGCAACTCCTTTGCTGATTAAGGATTGATATAGTGTAAGAAATTGTGTGGTGGGATTGCAAGATAGAACTTAATAATATTCAGTGTCTTTCAGGATCCTATCTGCCTCTTTAAGGTATTCTGTTAGGTCTTGGACAATGATACCTCCCCCCTTGTCGGCATCACGGATGATTATGTCAGGATTATTTGCAAGGGACTGGATAGCTGATTTCTCACTCTGTCTTTTAAAGAAACTCTTCTTAGAGTTTTTCCTTTTGATTTTTTCAAAGTCTTCCAGAACTAAGTTCTGGAAAACCTCTATGTAATGGTTTACATCAATTACATTGATGATCTGATTTTTATTTGGAAAGGCGACCAAACATCAGCACACACATTTACAGAATCTTTGAACAATAACAATATGGGCCTGACTTTCACAGCAAACATCAGTACAGAGACAATAGATTTCTTAGATCTCACCTTGAGCTGGGACAAAGATGGCAACCTTAGCTCTAAAACATTTTTCAAAAAAGTTGATAGCAACAGCTACTTAGACTATACAAGTAATCATCATAAGAAATGGCTATCTAACATCCCGTACAGTCAATTTGAAAGGATCAAACGCAACTGTTCAGACATGACTCTGTTTGAACAACAGAGTCACATTATATATGAAAGATTTATTGAAAAGGGTTATCCTATTGACCTCTTGGACAACTGTCTGAACAAAGTCAGAGACCTAGACAGAGACAAACTGCTAAGTAAAAATAAACAAATTAAAAATAAAGATGAAAATTACTCTTCAGAAGCCTTGTTCATAACCCAATACAACTCTAACTATACACAGATACAGGGATCCATGAACAAGCATTGGCACATCATTAGGCGAGACCCCATTTTGAAGACCCCTTTGGGAGACCACCCAAAGATCGTATATACTAGAGCACCAACACTTAGAAGCAAATTGGCACCGAGTAAAAAGGTCAAACATACTTTACGTAATTCACAACCCATGACAAATCAGAAAATTATTCCTTCTTTTTTGGATAGAATAGGAGTCTATAAATGTGGACAAAAGAAGTGCAACACATGCAAAGTTATAACATCTGGGAAAAAGACCTTTCAGTCTTTTGTTAGTGGAGAAGTTTTCACCATCACTAGATTTATGAACTGTAACTCTGTCTATGTAGTATACGTTCTGGAGTGCTGTTGTGGGATTCAGTACGTAGGTCGCACCTCCAGGAAGGCAAAGATACGCTGGGGGGAACACTGGCGCAACTGTAAAAACTGCACTAAAAAAAAGATAAAGCATAGTATCCCTGAACACTGTCTAAATAAGCACAAGGGAAATTCTGACATTTTCAAATTTTACCCTATCGATTACATTCCACCTTCCACAGACTATAATAGAGTTATTCAGCTAAGGATTCGCGAAACTTTTTGGATCCATAAACTGAAAACCCTATATCCATTTGGCCTGAACTCCAACTTAGACCTAGCGGCATTTAAATAAAAAATTTTAAAACACCAATTTTTCTTTTTATTCTTTGGTTGTTTTTTTACATATTTTTGACCTACATATACCAAAGCTTATTTCCTCTGGTGTTTTCTATCTTTAGATACATACAGTCCAACAGTTCTAGTGATTACCATCTGACTAATCATACTAGCATTAATATTCAATTGCTGCAAATTTACTTGCAATGTCAATACTTTTAGTTCAACAAATCTTCCCCATTTTTTCTCACCTACACTCTATATACACTATAGTCCAACAGGTATCGCCATAATTTAACAACAAATTTATTATTTAATAGTTATATGCCCCATTCAGGTTGAATAATATGAATAATATTTATCAACGTTGACACAGTATATATGCATCTTATCATCAATTTTCTTTCACCCCGTCCAAATGTATTATATTATACATTTCTCTCACTATCAATATGCCTTTAACCTTTTCAAATGCATTTTGACAACACACCTTTATATTTCTCCACATCCCCTTTTTACGCATTCAGATAATACACATCCTCATAGCGGCACATGCAAATAATTTGAATGCATTGCTATCAACATACTATCAATGTGATTAGATATGGTGTTTTCTTCTTCGTTCCCTGACACATTTTCAAATTTAGATATCAGCGCAGTTACTTATTTTGATTCACATAGGAGCCCTCTAAAATAGTGCATTTAAACATTCTGATCCACGTTATACTAGACATGTGACAAACATGTCCTTTAGATCTATTTAGTACCCCGCTCCTAGTCTTACTATACTCATACATCGATCACAATACATCCATAGAAAAATCAGGATTCCATTGATTAGAATGACAAATGCACTTTTTGGTCATTCTTTTAATTTATTATTTATCGAGGCGACATTTGGATTTATCTCTCAGATCAAACGCACTTTCAGTTAGGATTGAATACTCTTGTTACATGTATAACAGAATTTATGCTTACCTGATAAATTACTTTCTCCAACGGTGTGTCCGGTCCACGGCGTCATCCTTACTTGTGGGAATATCTCTTCCCCAACAGGAAATGGCAAAGAGTCCCAGCAAAGCTGGCCATATAGTCCCTCCTAGGCTCCGCCCACCCCAGTCATTCGACCGACGGACAGGAGGAAAAAATAGGAGAAACCATAAGGTGCCGTGGTGACTGTAGTTAGAGAAAATAATTCATCAAACCTGATTAAAAAACCAGGGCGGGCCATGGACCGGACACACCGTTGGAGAAAGTAATTTATCAGGTAAGCATAAATTCTGTTTTCTCCAACATTGGTGTGTCCGGTCCACGGCGTCATCCTTACTTGTGGGAACCAATACCAAAGCTTTAGGACACGGATGAAGGGATGGAGCAAATCAGGTTACCTAAACAGAAGGCACCACGGCTTGCAAAACCTTTCTCCCAAAAATAGCCTCCGAAGAAGCAAAAGTATCAAATTTGTAAAATTTGGCAACAGTGTGCAGTGAAGACCAAGTCGCTGCCTTACATATCTGATCAACAGATGCCTCGTTCTTGAAGGCCCATGTGGAAGCCACAGCCCTAGTAGAGTGAGCTGTGATTCTTTCAGGAGGCTGCCGTCCGGCAGTCTCGTAAGCCAATCGGATGATGCTTTTAAGCCAAAAGGAAAGAGAGGTAGAAGTCGCCTTTTGACCTCTCCTTTTACCAGAATAGACGACAAACAGAGAAGATGTTTGTCTGAACTCTTTTGTAGCTTCTAAATAGAATTTTAGAGCACGGACTACATCTAAATTGTGTAGCAAACGTTCCTTCTTTGAAACTGGATTCGGACACAAAGAAGGTACAACTATCTCCTGGTTAATATTTTTGTTGGAAACAACCTTTGGAAGAAAACCAGGCTTAGTACGCAAAACAACCTTGTCTGAATGGAACACCAGATAGGGCGGAGTACACTGCAGAGCAGATAGCTCAGAAACTCTTCTAGCAGAAGAAATAGCAACCAAGAACAAAACTTTCCAAGATAACAACTTAATATCTATGGAATGTAAAGGTTCAAACGGAACCCCTTGGAGAACTGAAAGAACTAGATTTAAACTCCAGGGAGGAGTCAAAGGTCTGTAAACAGGCTTGATCCTAACCAGAGCCTGAACAAATGCTTGAACATCTGGCACAGCTGCCAGTCGTTTGTGTAGTAAGACAGATAAAGCAGAAATCTGTCCCTTTAGAGAACTCGCTGATAATCCTTTATCCAAACCTTCTTGTAGAAAGGAAAGGATCTTAGGAATTTTGATCTTATTCCATGGGAATCCCTTGGATTCACACCAGCAGATATATCTTTTCCATATTTTATGGTAAATTTTTCTAGTTACCGGTTTTCTGGCTTGAACCAGAGTATCTATCACAGAATCTGAAACCCACGCTTTGATAGAATCAAGCGTTCAATTTCCAAGCTGTCAGCTGGAGGGAGACCAGATTTGGATGTTCGAATGGACCCTGTACAAGAAGGTCCTGTCTCAAAGGTAGCTTCCATGGTGGAGCCGATGACATATTCACCAGGTCTGCATACCAAGTCCTGCGTGGCCACGCAGGAGCTATCAAGATCACCGAGGCCCACTCCTGCTTGATCCTGGCTACCAGCCTGGGAATGAGAGGAAACGGTGGAAACACATAAGCTAGGTTGAAGGACCAAGGCGCTACTAGTGCATCCACTAGAGTCGCCTTGGGATCCCTGGATCTGGACCCGTAGCAAGGAACCTTGAAGTTCTGACGAGACGCCATCAGATCCATGTCTGGAATGCCCCATAATTGAGTTAATTGGGCAAAGATCTCCGGGTGAAGTTCCCACTCCCCCGGATGGAATGTCTGACGACTCAGATAATCCGCCTCCCAGTTTTCCACTCCTGGGATGTGGATCGCAGATAGGTGGCAGGAGTGATCCTCTGCCCATTCTATTATTTTGGTCACTTCTCTCATCGCTAGGGAACTCCTTGTTCCCCCCTGATGATTGAGATAAGCAACAGTCGTCATGTTGTCTGATTGGAATCTTATGAATCTGGCCTTTGCTAGTTGAGGCCAAGCCCTGAGAGCATTGAATATCGCTCTTAGTTCCAGAATGTTTATCGGGAGGAGAGACTCTTCCCGAGACCAAAGTCCCTGAGCTTTCAGGGATTCCCAGACTGCGCCCCAGCCCACTAGACTGGCGTCGGTCGTGACGATGACCCACTCTGGTCTGCAAAAGCTCATTCCCTGGGACAGGTGGTCCAGGGTTAGCCACCAACGGAGTGAGTCTTTGGTCTTCTGATCTACTTGAATCACTGGAGACAAGTCTGTATAGTCCCCATTCCACTGATTCAGCATGCACAGTTGTAATGGTCTTAGATGACAACTTGACAAGCGTTTAGAAGTCTTGACTTTCTGACTTCTGTCAGGAAAATCCTCATTTCTAAAGAATCTATTATTGTTCCCAAGAAGGGAACTCTTGTCGACGGAGACAGGGAACTTTTTTCTATGTTCACCTTCCATCCGTGGGATCTGAGAAAGGCCAGAACGATGTCTGTGTGAGCCTTTGCCTTTGAAAGAGACGACGCTTGTATTAGAATGTCGTCCAAGTACGGTACTACTGCAATGCCCCTTGGTCTCAGAACCGCTAGAAGGGACCCGAGTACCTTTGTGAAAATCCTTGGAGAAGTGGCTAACCCGAATGGGAGGGCCACAAACTGGTAATGTTTGTCCAGAAAGGCGAACCTTAGGAACTGATGATGTTCTTTGTGGATAGGAATATGAAGATACGCATCCTTTAGATCCACGGTAGTCATAAATTGACCTTCCTGGATTGTAGGTAGAATCGTTCGAATGGTTTCCATTTTGAACGATGGTACTCTGAGAAATTTGTTTAGGATCTTTAAATCCAGAATTGGTCTGAAAGTTCCCTCTTTCTTGGGAACTACAAACAGATTTGAGTAAAATCCCATTCCTTGTTCCGCCGATGGAACTGGGTGTATCACTCCCATCTTTAACAGGTCTTCTACACAATGTAAGAATGCCTGTCTCTTTATTTGGTTTTGGGGGTAGTTCCTTGAATTCCAGAAGATAACCCTGAGAAACTATTTCTAGTGTCCAGGGATCCTGAACATCTCTTGCCCAAGCCTGAGCAAAGAGAGAGAGTCTGCCCCCTACTAGATCCGGTCCCGGATCGGGGGCTACTCCTTCATGCTGTTTTGTTAGCAGCAGCAGGCTTCTTGGCCTGCTTACCCTTGTTCCAGCCTTGCATCGGTTTCCAGGCTGGCTTGGTTTGTGAAGCATTACCCTCTTGCTTAGAGGATGCAGAATTAGAGGCCGGTCCGTTCCTGAAGTTACGAAAGGAACGAAAATTAGACTTATTCTTGGCTTTGAAAGGCCTATCTTGTGGGAGGGCGTGACCCTTTCCCCAAGTGATGTCTGAGATAATCTCTTTCAATTCTGGCCCAAAGAGAGTTTTACCCTTGAAGGGAATATTAAGCAATTTTGTCTTGGATGATACATCCGCTGACCAAGACTTTAGCCAAAGCGCTCTGCGCGCCACAATTGCAAACCCTGAATTTTTCGCCGCTAATCTAGCTAATTGCAAAGCGGCATCTAAAATAAAAGAATTAGCCAACTTAAGTGCGTGAACTCTGTCCATAACTTCCTCATATGGAGTCTCTCTACTGAGCGACTTTTCTAGTTCCTCGAACCAGAACCACGCTGCTGTAGTGACAGGAACAATGCACGAAATGGGTTGCAGAAGGTAACCTTGCTGTACAAAAATCTTTTTAAGCAAACCCTCCAATTTTTTATCCATAGGATCTTTGAAAGCACAATTATCCTCGATAGGAATAGTAGTGCGTTTGTTTAGAGTAGAAACTGCCCCCTCGACCTTAGGGACTGTCTGCCATAAGTCCTTTCTGGGGTCGACCATAGGAAATAATTTCTTAAATATAGGAGGGGGGACAAAAGGTATGCCGGCTTCTCCCACTCCTTATTCACTATGTCCGCCACCCGCTTGGGTATAGGAAAAGCGTTGGGGTGCACCGGAACCTCTAGGAACTTGTCCATCTTGCATAATTTTTCTGGAATGACCAGGTTGTCACAATCATCCAGAGTAGATAACACCTCCTTAAGCAGTGCGCGGAGATGTTCTAATTTAAATTTAAATGTCACAACATCAGGTTCAGCCTGTTGAGAAATTTATCCTGAATCTGAAATTTCCCCATCTGACAAAACCTCCCTCATGGCCCCTTCAGATTGGTGTGAGGGTATGACAGAGCAATTATCATCAGCGCCCTCCTGCTCTTCAGTGTTTAAAACAGAGCAATTGCGCTTTCTCTGATATGCAGGCATTTTGGATAAAATATTTGCTATGGAGTTATCCATTACTGCCATCAATTGCTGCATAGTAATAAGCATTGGCGCGCTAGAAGTACTAGGGGCCTCCTGCGTGGGCAAAACTGGCATAGACACAGAAGGAGATGATGTAGAACTATGTCTACTCCCTTCATCTGATGAAACATCTTGGGCAATTTTACTATCTGTGGCAGTACTGTCCTTACTTTGTTTGGACGCTATGGCACAATTATCACATAATTTTGAAGGGGGAGACACATTGACTTTCATACATATAGAACATAGCTTATCTGAAGGTACAGACATGTTAAACAGGCTTAAACTTGTCAATAAAGCACAAAAAACGTTTTAAAACAAAACCGTTACTGTCTCTTTAAATTTTAAACAGAGCACACTTTATTACTGAATATGTGAAAAAGTATGAAGGAATTGTTCAAATTGTTCACCACAGTGTCTTAAAGCATTCAAAGTATTGCACACCAATTTTCAGAGCTTTAACCCTTAAAATAACGAAACTGGAGCCGGTTACAGTTTTAACCCCTCTACAGTCCCAGCTACAGCCTTTGCTGCGACTCTACCAAACCCAGGGGGGAATACGATACCAAAAGAAGACTTCTAGGAACTTTTCCAACTACTTTCAGATCCTCACACATGCATCTGCATGTCTAGCTCTCAAAGTAACTGCGCAGTAATGGCGCGAAAATGAGGCTCAGCCTAAAACTGGGAAGGCCCTTCCTGACTGGAAAGGTGTCTTACACAGTGCCTGACGTTAAAAAACGTTCCCCAAGCTTATAAGTGTTAATTTCAAGCATAAACATGTATAAAATGCCCAAATAAAGCAATCGATTTTGCCCATAAAAGTGTCTACCAGTTTTATAGCCCATATTAAGCCCTTTATTCTGTTTGAGACTAAGAAAATGGCTTACCGGTCCCCATGAGGGGAAATGACAGCCTTCCAGCATTACACAGTCTTGTTAGAAATATGGCTAGTCATACCTTAAGCAGAAAAGTCTGCTAACTGTTTCCCCCAACTGAAGTTACTTCATCTCAACAGTCCTATGTGGAAACAGCAAACGATTTTAGTTACTGTCTGCTAAAATCATCTTCCTCTCAAACAGAACTCTTCATCTTTTTCTGTTCAGAGTAAATAGTACATACCAGCACTATTTTAAAATAACAAACTCTTGATAGTAGAATAAAAAACTACAACTAAACACCACATACTCTTAACCATCTCCGTGGAGATGTTGCCTGTGCAACGGCAAAGAGAATGACTGGGGTGGGCGGAGCCTAGGAGGGACTATATGGCCAGCTTTGCTGGGACTCTTTGCCATTTCCTGTTGGGGAAGAGATATTCCCACAAGTAAGGATGACGCCGTGGACCGGACACACCAATGTTGGAGAAATAGATACATTAGATAGTTCAGTTTCCTACTTGTATTGTCAATTTTACACTAGTCGTTTAAACAATGTTACTCTTTGATATACCCTTGCGATTGGTCTGACATTGACCAATCACACATCTTGGCAGGCTTTTTAAATGTGTTTTGCAACTGCATGTGTAATATATTTTACTTGATGAAACGGCCAGGAGCTTGTGGCCGAGAAACGAGTCTAAAGCTCTTGCAATAAAGTGTTTTTATTCTATTACACTATAGCATCATTTGCCCTGGTTTTTTACCTTGCCTATCCAAGAAGAAGTATTTTTCCAGCCACCAGTTGAATTTTAAAAAGACCTTTATTCATTTCTCACAGGGTCCATCATATCAACAACGTTTCAAACCTATGCCAGGTTCTTAATCATGTCTACTGAATAGTATACAGGTGTGTCTTTTATACCTGTCCAATTTCTATCAGATTGCACAATAGTGCCATCTTGTGGTTAAAATTTAAAATTGCATGTGACAAATTATCTAAAGAAATTTACTATAAATTCTTATGTTTTGAGTTAGTCTCTTCATTGTTTATGTATGTTTGTCACATGAAAATTTAAAACCAAATTTATATACATATAATTAAAACCTATACACATTATAATATCAGAATCAAATTTGCTACTACAGGTATATGCTATCATAGTCAAAAAAATAATGACCATTCAAAATCTTTATTTAAGCCTTCAGGTATCATTGTGTTTAATCTATTTATCCAAAACATCTCCCTTCTTTTGAGCATCTGGTCTCTGTCACCTCCCCTCCTGGGTCTGTCAACTTGTTCAATAACTTGAAATCTAAGTTGACTGATGTTATGACCCATGGAGAGGAAGTGACAGGAAACAGGAGCCTCCATATTTTTGTTTCTAATGTTGGATTTGTGTTCAGTGATTCTTGTTCTTACCTCCCTGCTCGTTTCTCCTATATAAATCCTGGCACACGGACATTTGATGAGATAAATAGCATATGTGCTTCTACATGTTAGATATTTCTTTATAGGGTATTTGGTTCCCTTAATGGGGTGAAGAAAATCTTTCCCTTTAATTATTGAACTACAGTGACTGCAATGAAGGCAGGGATAACACCCTCTATTATCAGACCCCAATGTTGTTTGTAAAGTCTTCCTATTGCTACCTATATCTGCTCTTACTAGTTCATCTCTCAAATTTTTGGTCTTTTTATAAGCTACCATAGGAATATTTTTGAAGTCCTCCACTTGGGGATTACAGTCTCTCAATATATGCCAGTGTCTATTTATGATGTGTGATATTTTTGTTCCTAGGGAGTTGTATTGGGTAACAAATATCATTCTGTTTTCTTTGGTTTTTTTAGTGTTATTAGTTTCCTTATTTTTAAAGTATTCCAACTGTTTTGTAATTAGTTCTTCTGGGTACCCTCTTCTTTTAAATTTATCTGCCATTTCATTTAGTCTTATGTCACATCTTTTTTCGTCAGTCACTATTCTTTTTACTCTTTTAAATTGACCTTGGGGTATTGCTTCTATTGTTTTTTTTGAATGGAAACTGTTATATTGTAATACTTTATTTTTGTCTGTGGGTTTCACATATAAGTCAGTTTTTAAGAAGCCTTGTTCTTTATATACAAAAGTGTCTAAGAATGCAACTCCTGTTTCCTCCATGTTGAGTGTAAATTTGAGACCAGCTACTGATGTATTAAGATGTTGAACAAATTGCAGTAGGCTACCAGTGTCTCCCCACCATATGCCAAATATGTCATCCACAAATCTCCACCATGCTGCGCCATATTTTAAAAATAATGGATGTGAATATATGAATTTCTCTTCTATGTGGGACATAAAAATATTGGCATATGTTGGGGCTACACTGGAGCCCATTGCAGTGCCTTGCTTTTGTAGAAAAAAAGTGTCTTGAAATAAAAAATAATTGTGGTATAATATGACCGATAATAGATCTATAAGGAATTGTATTTCATCTTCGTTGTATTTGTTATTGGTTTTCAATGTGTTAGTTACTGCTTCAATGCCACTGGTGTGTTTGATTGATGTATATAAGCTAGTGACGTCTAATGTATACAATATGCATTTGTCTCCAATTTGTCCAATGTCTTTTAGTTTAGCAAGAAAGTCATTAGTGTCTTTCAAATATGAAGAGGTGTCTAATAGATAGGGCTGTAATACTTTGTCTAAAAATATTGCAATTTTTGAAAAAATAGAATTAACTCCTGCCACTATTGGGCGTCCTGGTGGTTGATATTTATCTTTGTGTATTTTTGGTGAAATGTATATGACTGGTCTTATTGGGTTTTTTTCAATGAGACATTCTTTGAATTCATTTGTAATAATACCATTTTTGACTGCTGCATTGGTGATACGTTCTATTTCTTTCCCTATTTGAATTGTGGGATCTCTAATCAAGGCTTCATATACTGTGGTGTCATTTAGTTGTCTCTGTATCTCTTTCACATAATCAATTTTATTTAATAGCACCACTGCTCCGCCCTTATCTGCTTCCTTTATTATGATTTCATTGTTATTTTTTAACTTGTTAATGGTATCTTGTTGCTTTCTATCAATGTGTACTAGTTCTCTCTTTTTGTTTCTCTTTAAGAGATTTTTTACTTCTTTTTGGACTAATTTTGCAAATGTAGCTACACTATATTGTGTTGGTATCCAACACAATATAGTGTAGCTACATTTGCAAAATTAGTCCAAAAAGAAGTAAAAAATCTCTTAAAGAGAAACAAAAAGAGAGAACTAGTACACATTGATAGAAAGCAACAAGATACCATTAACAAGTTAAAAAATAACAATGAAATCATAATAAAGGAAGCAGATAAGGGCGGAGCAGTGGTGCTATTAAATAAAATTGATTATGTGAAAGAGATACAGAGACAACTAAATGACACCACAGTATATGAAGCCTTGATTAGAGATCCCACAATTCAAATAGGGAAAGAAATAGAACGTATCACCAATGCAGCAGTCAAAAATGGTATTATTACAAATGAATTCAAAGAATGTCTCATTGAAAAAAACCCAATAAGACCAGTCATATACATTTCACCAAAAATACACAAAGATAAATATCAACCACCAGGACGCCCAATAGTGGCAGGAGTTAATTCTATTTTTTCAAAAATTGCAATATTTTTAGACAAAGTATTACAGCCCTATCTATTAGACACCTCTTCATATTTGAAAGACACTAATGACTTTCTTGCTAAACTAAAAGACATTGGACAAATTGGAGACAAATGCATATTGTATACATTAGACGTCACTAGCTTATATACATCAATCAAACACACCAGTGGCATTGAAGCAGTAACTAACACATTGAAAACCAATAACAAATACAACGAAGATGAAATACAATTCCTTATAGATCTATTATCGGTCATATTATACCACAATTATTTTTTATTTCAAGACACTTTTTTTCTACAAAAGCAAGGCACTGCAATGGGCTCCAGTGTAGCCCCAACATATGCCAATATTTTTATGTCCCACATAGAAGAGAAATTCATATATTCACATCCATTATTTTTAAAATATGGCGCAGCATGGTGGAGATTTGTGGATGACATATTTGGCATATGGTGGGGAGACACTGGTAGCCTACTGCAATTTGTTCAACATCTTAATACATCAGTAGCTGGTCTCAAATTTACACTCAACATGGAGGAAACAGGAGTTGCATTCTTAGACACTTTTGTATATAAAGAACAAGGCTTCTTAAAAACTGACTTATATGTGAAACCCACAGACAAAAATAAAGTATTACAATATAACAGTTTCCATTCAAAAAAAACAATAGAAGCAATACCCCAAGGTCAATTTAAAAGAGTAAAAAGAATAGTGACTGACGAAAAAAGATGTGACATAAGACTAAATGAAATGGCAGATAAATTTAAAAGAAGAGGGTACCCAGAAGAACTAATTACAAAACAGTTGGAATACTTTAAAAATAAGGAAACTAATAACACTAAAAAAACCAAAGAAAACAGAATGATATTTGTTACCCAATACAACTCCCTAGGAACAAAAATATCACACATCATAAATAGACACTGGCATATATTGAGAGACTGTAATCCCCAAGTGGAGGACTTCAAAAATATTCCTATGGTAGCTTATAAAAAGACCAAAAATTTGAGAGATGAACTAGTAAGAGCAGATATAGGTAGCAATAGGAAGACTTTACAAACAACATTGGGGTCTGATAATAGAGGGTGTTATCCCTGCCTTCATTGCAGTCACTGTAGTTCAATAATTAAAGGGAAAAATTTTCTTCACCCCATTAAGGGAACCAAATACCCTATAAAGAAATATCTAACATGTAGAAGCACATATGCTATTTATCTCATCAAATGTCCGTGTGCCAGGATTTATATAGGAGAAACGAGCAGGGAGGTAAGAACAAGAATCACTGAACACAAATCCAACATTAGAAACAAAAATATGGAGGCTCCTGTTTCCTGTCACTTCCTCTCCATGGGTCATAACATCAGTCAACTTAGATTTCAAGTTATTGAACAAGTTGACAGACCCAGGAGGGGAGGTGACAGAGACCAGATGCTCAAAAGAAGGGAGATGTTTTGGATAAATAGATTAAACACAATGATACCTGAAGGCTTAAATAAAGATTTTGAATGGTCATTATTTTTTTGACTATGATAGCATATACCTGTAGTAGCAAATTTGATTCTGATATTATAATGTGTATAGGTTTTAATTATATGTATATAAATTTGGTTTTAAATTTTCATGTGACAAACATACATAAACAATGAAGAGACTAACTCAAAACATAAGAATTTATAGTAAATTTCTTTAGATAATTTGTCACATGCAATTTTAAATTTTAACCACAAGATGGCACTATTGTGCAATCTGATAGAAATTGGACAGGTATAAAAGACACACCTGTATACTATTCAGTAGACATGATTAAGAACCTGGCATAGGTTTGAAACGTTGTTGATATGATGGACCCTGTGAGAAATGAATAAAGGTCTTTTTAAAATTCAACTGGTGGCTGGAAAAATACTTCTTCTTGGATATACATTGGGGTCTGGCTAACCCTTTTCCCGTGCCCCACAAGGAAAATAGGTGCTGTCTTTCACTATCATATTCACTAGATTTTTACCTTGCCTGCCAAGTCTATCCTGTCATTTGCAGACAGTTTTACTTTTCTGATCGTTTTTGAGGACTGCTCTTTTAAACACATTTGCCTTCAGTGTTTGCCACACGCTGAGATCAGCCGCTCGCTGTTTTCCTATACAGCACGGCACGAGAGGATCCTGACTCTACCTACGGAGGAGAGCCCACAGCCGCCCGTCTGGGAACCTGGATACCATTCGGCTACAGCGCACTGACTGCTGATTTAAATGTCAGTCTGCCTATTTGCACCTCTTTCAATAAGGGTGCCAATACTTTTGTGAGTATACTACCATCTGTTATTGTCTCTTTGTGACCCTTTTTGCCTGGGACCTACTTGCACCATGAGGCGCTGTCTTTCTCTTTACTATTTTTAGATACTGTGTTCTGATCAGACATCTCAAAGACCGGCTGCCTGCTGCATTGTGAATCTTTCAATATTTCTACTGTGACAAGGATCTTCAAACTCTCCTTACAGATATTGACATTTCCAATCACCATCTTCCGGCACCTCATTTGGGACTTTTACTACGATAAGCACTTTTTTTTATTAATTGTTACATTTTAATTATATTTATACTTATGGTCATTTTGGTTTTTTGGATTGTGCACACGTACTCTACTGATATAACAACCATTTATTATTCATTATCACTTCACTAGCAGTGCTATTATACACTATGGTCACATTATTTCTTTTTTTCTAATATGAGAATTTAATCCACTGATACACAATACATATTAATTATTACGCACTCTTCTCTTCACTTGCATTCACACTATCTAACACAGATTGAGGATCTAATAGTCTCATTCCATTTTTAATTTGCACTAGAATTGTTTCAGGCGCACGCTATTACCATTTTGTTATTTGGTATTTTTTAAATTTTAAATTATTGACCTTTCATGATGAATACATCAATTAATTATATTTCTTATAATGTGAAAGGGTTTAATAGCCAATATAAAAGGTCATTGGCGACAGATGATATTCTTAAAAAACATAAATTATGCTTACCTGATCATTTCATTGTCTTCCGTGGGAAAAAGTCCACAGCCACATTCATTACTTGTGGGAAATAAGAACCTGGCCACCAGGAGGAGGCAAAGACACACCAGCCAAAGGCTCAAATACTCCTCCCACTTCCCCTATCCCCCAGTAATTCTGCCGAGGAACAAGGACCAGTGGAAGAAATATCAAGGTGAAAGGGTGCCAGAAGACTATACACGAAAAACGCCTCAAAAAACGGGCGGGGGGCTGTGGACTCTTTCCCACGGAAGAAAATGAAATTATCAGGTAAGCATAATTTATGTTTTTCTTCCTAATGGGAGTCCACAGCCGCATTCATTACATGTGGGAAATTATACCCAAACCAAAGAGGACACTGAAACGGGAGGGTAAGAGGTGGCCCAATCTGATAGCACCAGAACTGAACCACATACCATAAATAAAAAAGTCCAGATTCATCCAAAAGCAGGGAGCAAAAACATGAAGAAAAAAGGGCCCCAAGGACACAAAGGCAGTCATAAGTCTGGGTAAAAACCACATGGAACACCACCAAGCCAACAGGACTCGAAGCACACCATCACCCAAAGAGAAACAGAAAACCTCACAGACGACTGAGTAGCACACCATAGTGCAGCCACAGATAAGGGGGGGGGGAACCTTGTCCAGCTCCCCAGCTGGAGGGAACCAAGAAGTTCGCCTCAAACCAAAAAAGAGAACTAGACGCCTCCCTATGAGAAACCCGCAGCTTGGGAGAAAAGGAACAAGCAGAAACCAAGTTCCTAGACAAAACATCCCTCCATGGAGAGAAAAATCAGAGAATCCGAACCCCCCCCCGAGAGCTCAGAGAGAACATCAACAGTGACCCACTGCATCCAACAGAAACAGAGACAGCTGAAAAGTCAAAAGATGACCAGAACCACAGATTAGGATCCTAAGATAACCAGGGACGTCCTCAACTACCGCAGAAACGCCGCAACGAGGACCGCCCACACACGGAAAGACCAACCTGTCAATAATAGTGAAAAGTCCAGGGACAGAGTCCCACCCTCCTTGAACGAGAGGGAGGAAACATCACCATCGAAAGAGTACGACCAGAAACACGGGCAGAGTCCCACCAGAACCAGAGGAACACCGAACCCAGAAGCCCATTCTCAAAGACATCTCAATCCCTGAACCAGGGACAAATAGGAACACACCCCCAGAGAGGCAAAAGTGCCCCAAGGGAAGACAGAGGACAAGGGAAATCTTGCTGCCCGGACACAAAACTTGACACAGGAGTCAAAACGAACCAGCCCCCAAAGGAGCAGAGACTACCCGAGGCAGATACCATTGTGGAAGAGTATGAGGACAAAGTGACCCTTACCAAGGCACTACACAGGAATGTTGATGCAAGGTCAGAGCACCAGAACAACGGACCCCAAAGGAAGTCCAGAACACATTCCCATCAGAAAACAAAGGCCCCAAGCAGCCATAAGAAGGGGAACAGGCTCTCTAAAGAGAGAAAAAGAAGAACACCTTCCAGACGCAACCCGAATACCGGAGGGAAAAACCTGGACAAACAGAGACAGAGCTATACCAACACCACCCGGAACCTCAGCCCTATCCCAGATCCACAAATAGACCTGAAGAAGAGGACCTCAACCAAAATTCCGTTCAGACACACCTCACCCGAGGAAGGAACCCGAAAAAAACGAGAACTCTAGCAAAACCCTAAGAAAAGGACCGTGAAAAAACGCAGAACCGATCTCAAGGCAATAGAACCCATGACACAGAGCTAAACTCTGCGACATTCAGAAACTAGGGTACCACGTCGGTGCATGACCCTAAGAGGGTGGATAAAATTCTGGAAAAAATAGAACCAGAACCGAAACGGAACAAGGCGACCCCAATAAAACCGGGTTCCAGCTAGAAGAGACCTCCAGCAGCGAAGGCGAACCAGGCCCCCGCGTGGCAAGTCACAGGCTAGCCACCCACAGCACCGCTGCCGGATCACAGAGAATGCAGGCATGATCCTGTTATGTCTCGCATACCAATCAAGCGCTCCAACGCTAATCCACGAAGAGGATCTATTAAAAGCGGAACAAAACGAGGCTCAGAGACCCTAGGAGTCTAAACCACCCAAAGGGTAGCATGAAGACCAAGGCCCAAAAACCGCCCTACCAGAGATGGCCCCGCCCCCCTGAAAGGAAGAGCCAGAAGCGACGCGGCGGAAGCCACCAACCAAGCCCTGGAAATAGAGTGGCACGTGTAGTTTGTGAAAACAAACAATATAACAATAAAACAAAACACTCAAGGTCCCACCGGACCAGCCAGGCGCAACATGCGTCACTGACAACTCAACAAATTGCACACAAAGTCCGGACCCAACCGTCCACGAACAACTTCCTAGGAAGTAATAAAAAGCAAGTCCATCCCAGAAATTCCCGAAAGAATAATCAAATTAAAAAAAAATATGATAAACGGATGAAAAAAAATAAGGCAGCACGAAGGCATCCGCCTTAAAAACTCTGGGAAAGGACACAAGCGACCGTCAGGAGACGATCTACATCCCTAATAGTCTAGCTCGAAGCACCATTCGAGGGCACATTCCCCAACTGATAGAGGAGAGGGTCCCCCAATAAGTAAAAAAGAGCACGCAGCCGTGCGATCCGATAACGAAACGTGCAACATGGAGGAATATTCACCCCCGGAGGAAACTGAATAGACCCACCCGAAGTCTGGACACCCGGGATAGTAGGGCAAGAACACAACCACGCAGAAAACTCTGGGTCTTGCAGGCAAACCAGCGCCTTCAATATATTGAAGCGGAAATGACCAGCCATCTCGAGGGGAAACAAACCACCCTGTGCGGAGGGAGAATTAACATATGGGTTACCCGCAAATGTAGAGGAAGGGTGCTGTTGGGAATCCGTTGTTTGAGGGACAGAGCCCCCAGAGGCTGATGGCTCAATAGGCCCCTGGTTCCCCGAGCCTGAGGTACCAGACGCTCTAAGAAGGCACAAGAGACAGGACTGATAAACTTGCGTCAGTGGGGCCGAAGCTCCTTCCTCACAAGAGGAAGAATCGGAATCAGAAACAACGACAGTCTCAGCTTTAGAATCCTCCATGGTTTAAAACCAAAGAGAAGAATAGGACTATATAAAAAAAACAAACAGCACCTGACACCCACAATGGCTGGGGCACTCACCACCTCCTATGACCAGATCCAAACGAAGCAGAAAGTCCTTGTCGCCACACGGTCAGGAATGTGGAAGCGTAAAAACCCAGCATAACAACGCCCAGTCATAAGGTGAACCGTAAAGTACAAAAAAAAACTCCAGAAAAAGGCGGCAACTAGGCCCCACTAAATCCTACCAGCAATTCTCCCGTCTCAGCCCCAGAGCCAATACCCACTT
This sequence comes from Bombina bombina, assembly GCF_027579735.1. NCBI lineage: Eukaryota > Metazoa > Chordata > Amphibia > Anura > Bombinatoridae > Bombina > Bombina bombina. The sequence continues at coordinate 808,943,999 of NC_069501.1, read as the reverse complement.
CACAAAGCAGGGAGATCACATAAGAAACATGATTAAGGAACCCCACCCTGTTCACAAATCCCCCCTAAGGAAGGAATTATCCCCCGATTCCCAGATCCGTACAGAGGAGTCTCACTGAGACCCATACCTATCTGTCACATAACAACATACTGTAACATTCATATTGATAAAATGAAACAATCTTACCGGAATCTACGCCATGGAACAGGAACACGGCCCTTCAAGTGAGACGGATAGTAGCATCGCCTCCGTCATGGACTTGAGAGAAGATAGCAGGTAGCGAAGCGAAGGATCAGCAACACCAAGTGATAGAGGAGCTGTTAATACGAGTCGGGATAGTGTCGCAGAGAGAACTCCCACTGCATCTCCAGACTCTAACATTCGCCCAGGCCCTCACTGAGAGACTAACAGGACTACTTTTAAATCCTATACCATTGCGAAGAGTACTACCCTCCATGAGAGACACACTTTATGTAAAAATTAATAAAAGTACTTTCTTTAAAAAATAAACATCTGACACTTCTCTGCCAACCACCTAGGAAGAAAAGGCAAAAAATGACTGGGGGATAGGGGAAGTGGGAGGAGTATTTGAACCTTTGGCTGGTGTGTCTTTGCCTCCTCCTGGTGGCCAGGTTCTTATTTCCCACAAGTAATGAATGCGGCTGTAGACTCTTTCCCATTAGGAAGAAAAAGGTGGAGAAATAATTTGTTTACAAGAAATTTGAAACGAGATTGAATACCAAAATACTTTACGAGTTCTTTCCCAAAACATTACCATTGTACAAATTCAGCTAAAAAAATAAATGGTGTCCGTATTTTGACACATAGGTCACTCCTCTTCACTTTAAGCAAAATGGATAATGGATAAAAAAGGTAGATTTCTGTGTATCAGCTGATTATTTGGCAAATCAATCCCCATAATAAATCTATACGCCCCAATTGAGGTCAAGCTGCCTTCTTTAAATCTATAACTCCTATGACACAGGATATCTATCTAGGCCTATTGATAATTCATGCTGATTTTAAGCTACCACTAAACCCTAAACTAGAGAGCTCTAACACTTCCTTACTGGATTACTGCATGACTATTAACTGCATGTTAACAGCTATAGATGAGCTATTTTTGATATCAGTGCAATTACAATCAGTCATTTTGAATGTTTACCAAAAGCACTTTTTTCATTATTGCTTTTCTGAAAAGTGGTCCTATATTTAACATGTGCAAGTTTGATTTGGCTGATTATAATTTAAATGTTAAATACATAAAAAACACATTTACTGGGACATTTTTCACTTATCTAAGTCTACAGCTAAAAGGAACTGTTAAACCCCAGACATAATTTTCCACTTATTACCATGTACCGATAACTTTCAAATTGAACAGTGGTTTTACACATGTGTTTAACACATAGGTAATACCCCTGCCATACTGGATGACATTAGGAAGCAAGCGCTTTCACACTAATAAAAATGAGCAAAATAACAAATCCAATAAATACATATGCACACTGAACCAATAACTCCCCTGCTAATATATCTTAGAGACATACACATATATCTCTATGGTTTAGAATTCAACAGGTTAACAGCACATCAACTATTAGCTTAGCTACACACTATTAAAAGGGATCAATAAACATTCAGGCTCTTCAACTTGTGATGTAATTTGCCAGACCCCCAAAATCATAATTTTGTTTGTCATTAATAGTGTTCATTTGATTTTTGGATTATGAAATTGAGAGATTAACAATGCAGATAATGTATTTGTGTTGTTTTTGGGAGGTAACAATTGAGGGGTATTAATGAGCAGAAGCATTTTACGATTGTGAACACTGGAAAAATAAAAAAAGCACTGAAAATACGATGTGATGTTCATAAATCACTATCTTTTAAAAACAAGTGCAAGGTTGTCTTCAACCTCATAGTTATAGTAAATTGCCACTCCTAAGCCAGACTTGTCCTATGAGCCAATCAAAAGACTAGTGGGCAATCAGGAGCAGCACTGCCACACGGGTGTAGGCTATAACTTTGTTTAACCCATTTGTGACACATAGGTCACACAGTAGTTTAATAGCAAGTTGTTATTGTGCATTACAACATTTTTGCTACTGGACTTTTATGTCCCTTCAAGTGTCCAAAAACATTTGTATAATTTAATGTAGTCACCATTTTATTCATTGTAATAACTTAAATATAACAAAAAATATAACAATATGAGCACTGTCAAATGTTTGATTGGCTGATAATGCATAAACATTACCGTATGACTGCTTCCTCTTTAAGTTTTGGGCTGGACTGGAAAAGTAGCTGCTTGTAAAAGAGCTCTCATCATCTTGGTTATCTAGCAGGGAATTACTATATACGACTAATGGTTGCCATGCTTCTCCTTTGTGTAACAACATCTGATCATTAGCAAATCTTTGCAGGTATCCATACCTGTAAAAACAAAGGCAATAATAAGCAAGTATCAGTGACATTATTGTAGAACTTTTTACAAGAAAAAAAATGAATTATCAACAAAAGCAAAATTAGAAGCTGTGAGAAGGAACTAGAGGTAGCATAGGGAGGATAATCAGTGATTTTTTTACTGGAACCAACATAGGGCTAGCAGACTTCAAATCAGAAGAATTATACAGAAATCATGCAGAATTTTTTACCAAGATAAACAAAGAGATATATGTGAGAACTAAAATCTCTGTTATGCTTTAAACTAGATAAACTAAAGGCAAAAGAATAATATGAACACTCAGGCTTATTCTGTGGAGATGATGGAGAATTAGCCAGAAGTGAGACAACTTCAACAATTTACAGTAATACATAAATCCCACTATTGACCTTTTTTTTAGTAAAAATGTTCTTGCAACTAAAATATTATCATCATTTATTATTATTATTTATTTGTAAAGCACCGCAAATTCCGTACTCGCAATCCTGTAATGATTTATTTTAACTTTGCCCTCCAAAATAGGAAAAGAACCTACTATTTTTGAGGAAACTGCTAAACCAATACAAAGGTACAAATTTCTATGTTAAAGGGACACTGTACCCAAAATTTTTCTTTTGTGATTCAGATTGAGTATGAAATTTTAAGCAACTTTCTAATTTACTCCTATTATCAAATTTTCTTAATTCTCTTGGTATCTTTATTTGAAATGCAAGAATGTAAGTTTAGATGCCGGCCCATTTTTGGTGAACAACCTGGGTTGTCCTTGCTGATTGGTGGATAAATTCATCCACCAATAAAAAAGTGCTGTCCAGAGTACTGAAACCAAAAAAAAGCTTAGATGCCTTCTTTTTCAAATAATGATAGCAAGAGAACGAGGAAAAATTGATAATAGGAGTAAATTAGAAAGTTGCTTAAAATTGCATGCGCTTTCTGAATTACAAAAGAAAAAAATTGGGTTCAGTGTCCCTTTAAAGCAAATATGCACTTGTCAGCCTATCCAGGAGAAGCACTGCTTAAGCAGGAACAAGGCCACAGAGGGTCCACTAACATTAAAGCTGCATCTTAGAATGCTTTTGATGGGGAAACCTGTTTGCTAAGAAGCTGTAGCAATTATAGCAGGTTATGTAAGATAGTGATTTTTGCTTTAAAAGAACAAACCAATATGATAATTGTGTACATAGGAAAGGCTTAAGTACAGTAAAAAAAATGGCAAACACTTATGATTAGTGAGAACTGTAAGGAAAACATTAATTATGCTTACCTGATCATTTTCTTTTCTTCTGACAGGAAGAGTCCACAGCTGTATTCATTACTTTTGGGAATACAGAACCTGGCCACCAGGAGGAGGCAAAGATGCCCCAGTCAAAGGCTTAAATACCTCCCCCACTTCCCTAATCACCCAGTCATTCTGCCAAGGGAACAAGGAAACCGTAGGAGAAATATCAGGGTGAAAAAAGGTGCCAGAAGAACAACAAATTACTGCCGCCTCAGACAAAACACGGAGCTGTGGACTCTTACCGTCAGAAGATAAGAAAATTATCAGGTAAGAATAATTTATGTTTTTCTTCTTAAACGGGAAGAGTCCACAGCTGCATTCATTACTTTTGGGAAAACAATACCCAAGCTAGAGGATACTGAATGCAAACAATGGGTGGGTACAAAAGGTGGCCCCTTCGAAAGGCACCACAGCCTGAATTATCCGAAACCCTACAAAATATAGACGACATGGGTAAAAACCCGAAGCCCAGGTAACTGCACATCAGTCACACCAGCAAAGCCGAGCTAGAGACCCCTCAGTCCCAGAGTCCGTCGAGCACAAACAGCCTCCAAGGAGTCAGCCTCCCGGCTCTCGACTCCCAAGTAGAGTACCTGGCCAAGACAAGGACCGCTACCTGCCCCCAAAAGGAAGAACAGATTCCCAGAAGAATCCAAAGGATCATTCCACACGGCTCAACAAACATAGAACAACTCACTGTTGTCTCATGATAGTAGCTCCCAAGGAGATGAACTCCCTAGAAACACAAGGACCTGATAAAAAAGAAATCCATACTCAAGGAAACACGTCCCAAAGAGGACTCGAGGGACACTCTCATATCCCTGACACAGTACCATACCATAAGGTACTCCAGAAAATATGAGTTCCCTGTTGCCTCGACAGCAGAAATAGGAAAACTATCCCAGCAGTTAACGATGAGCTCTCCAAGAGAACACCAAACCGTCTGAACAGGAAACTCTCAATAACCAGCTTCCAGGTAGGAAAGCTGACTCAGCCATTGTGGAACCCAAACCACTGAAAAGCTTTTCCTAAAGCCTGATAGTACACATTCAAGGTGGTAATAGTTGTAGCTGGTTTCAAACTGCAAACCATCCAAATACCGGGTTCCAAGGAGTGTCCCCTTCCAGCACCAGACGCCGGTAGAAAGAGGAGAACAGCAAAAATCCTCCCACCGAAAAGGAGGACAGATTCTAGAAGAAAACGGTCTACACTGCACAGATTAACCGATCCCGACCTTCCCTCCAGGGTAATGGTCCCTGCTCAAAGGCTAGACAAAGACAAGAGTCCCAGACCTCTGGACGAAAAGGATGGATTTACGAGGAGCAAAACCCCCAAGTAGAATTCTGACCACTACTACAAAAGGCATGCTACCGTGAATCAGGACAGACAGCATCTAAATATCAGAATCCAACATTTAACAGGAGCCCATCAGGGTTGAAATCCCCAGCCTTCTGCTGCAGGAACGGTGGAACTAGTTACTACTCCACATTTCCATTTCCAGGATTCTGAAAAAGCAAGACGGGAAAAAACCTTACAAGGCAATAAGACAAGGACCCACAGGTCACCACGGATACTAAGGTAACTCCGAACCAGGATAACCCATCCCACACTCTAGGAGAGAAAGGGACTAAGCAATGGAAACCACCCTACCATAGAGGCGAGGTTCCATGGCCATATCACCAACCCAGTTGAAAGACACCTGGAGTCTACAAGGAACATCAAATACACCAGAAAACCAGTAGGGACCCGTCAGAGAGACCTAGAACCTAAGCCACAGACAGATAGGCATCCCCCATGAGAAACAAAGCCCTGCCCCCCTCAGAGAGACACGCGGGACCACAAACACCTAAGGTGAGACCAAACCATCCACACCCAAACCAGGGAGAGACATGGTCCTAGGCCAGAGTCCTCGAAAAACGGAATCGATCAAAAGATGTAACTTCCTGTGGAACCCTAAGCTGCCTCCTATGATTAGGAGCGCACCATCTAAAGTCCGTAGACTTGGCAGCCTCAAACCCAAGAGTCTGAAAAAAAACTCCTGAACAGTTTAAGAATTCAGCACCCAGTGCTCCTGGATCACAAAGAAAAATCTCATAGACAAGCGTAACCACGTGTTACACACGCTGACAAGGTAACAGCCAACCCCTAATCTTCCGCCCCCAACATCGCCGCCACCTATCTTAACTTATTAACCCCTAATCTTCCGCCCCCAATGTCGCCGCCACTGTACTAAATTTATTAACCCCTAAACCTAAGTCTAACCCTAACACCCCCTAACTTAAATATAATTAAAATAAATCTAAATAAAACCTACTATCATTACCTAAATAATTCCTATTTATAACTAAATACTTGCCTGTAAAATAAACCCTACGCTAGCTACAATATAACTAATAGAAATTATCAGATATTTAAACTAATTACACCTAATCAAATAGCCCTATCAAAATAAAAAAAGCCCCCCCCCAAATAAAAAAAAACCCTAGCCTAAACTAAACTACCAATAGCCCTTAAAAGGGCCTTTTGCGGGGCATTGGAACAGCCAATAGAATGCAAGCTCAATCCTATTGGCTGATTGGATCAGCCAATAGGATTGAAGCTCAATCAATTTGAGCTCTCTGTTCCTAAGTTTAATGAATACATTGAAAGAAGAACCAATCATTATATTTTCAGTTACATAAGTTAGAAAAGTCAACTTACACAAGCCTCTTGTCAGGTTTAAGAAGTCTGCTGGAGAACTCACTGATTAAGGTAAGAAATGTCAGGTTAGGTGGAGGGAGACCATCTTCAGCTGCTCGCTCTCGGAAAGCAAACTCAATTCCTTGTCTGAAAAAAGAAGAAATAAAAATTATTCAGGGACATGAAAAGCATGTTGTTTGCAAAAAAGAGCACTGTAAAATGAATCAAAGGTGTAGAAAAGCTGCTGCCAGATTAAAATTGCTAACCATTTAATAATTTTCAATCATTATTGTCATAATTAACATACGGCTAGATTACGAGTTTTGCGTTATGAGCGGCTCGGTGTTAACTTTCAAGTTATTGTCACCGCTCACCTCCCTCTAGCGATGCTATTACAGGTTTTCATAAACCCAGCGTTAGCAGGCAATATTGCAGCGTTGAGCAAAATTGAGCTCCATAACGCACTCCAATTCCAGCGCTGCTTTGAGCTGGTTTTACATGCTTGTGCATGATTTCCCCAAAGACATCAATGGGGAGAGCCGGCGAAAAAAAAGCCTAACACCTGCAATAAAGGGGCGTAAAGCTCCGTAACGCAGCTCCAAAGTTATGTTTACACCTAACACCCTAACATAAACCCCGAGTCTAAACACCCCTGACACCTACATTACACTTATTAACCCCTAATCTACCACCCCCCACGTCGCTGCCACCGACCTACACTTATTAACCCCTAATCTGCCGCCCCCAACATCGCCGCCACCTACCTACACTTATTAACCCATAATCTGCTGCCCCCAATGTCGTTGCTACCTACCTACACTTATTAACCCCTAATCTGCTGCCCATAATGTCGTCGCTGCCTACCTACACGTATTAACCCCTAATCTTTCGCCCCCAACGTCACCTTCACTATACTAAAGTGATTAACCCCTAAACCTAACCATAAGTCTAACCCTAACCCTAACACCCACTAACTTTAATATAATTAAAATAAATCTAAATAAAAATTACAATTAATACCTAAATAATTCTTATTTAAAACTAAATACTTACCTATAAAATAAACCCTAAGCTAGCTACAATATAACTAATAGTTACATTGGCCCCTATTTATCAAGAGCTGGCAGGGCCTGATCCGACACTGCGGATCAGGTCCGACAGACCTCGCTGAATACGGCGAGCAATACGCTCGCCGTATTCAGCATTGCACCAGCAGCTCACAAGAGCTGCTGGTGCAACGCCACCCCCCTGCAGATTTGCGCGCCAGCAGGGGGGGTGTCAATCAACCCGATCGTACTCGATCGGGTTGATTTCCAGCAAAGTCTGTACGCCTGCTCAGAGCAGGCGGACAGGTTATGAAGCAGCGGTCTTTGTGACCGCTGCTTCATAACTGCTGTTTCTGGCGAGTCTGAAGACTCGCCAGAAACACGGGGCATCAAGCTCCATACGGAGTTTGATACATATGCCCCATTGTATCTAGCCTAGCTTTTATTTTTATTTCACAGCTAAGTTTGTATTTATTTTAACTAGGTAGACTAGTTAGTAAATAGCTAAAATAAATACAAATTTACCTGTAAAATAAAACCTAACCTGAGTTAAATTAATTAAATACAATTAACTAAATTACAAAAAAAATAAACACTAAATTACACAAAATAAAAAAGAAATTATCAAATATTTAAACTAATTACACCTAATCTAATAGCCCTATCAAAATAAAAAAGCCCCCCCAAAATAAAAAAAAACCCTAGCCTAAACTAAACTACCAATAGCCCATAAAAGGGCCTTTTGCGGGGCATTGCCCCAAAGAAATCAGCTCTTTTACCTGTAAAAAACAAACAAACAACCCCCAACAGTAAAACCCACCACCCACACAACAAACCCCCCCAAATAAAAAGCCTATCTAAAAAAACCTAAGCTCTCCATTGCCTTGAAAAGGGCATTTGGATGGATATTGCCCTTAAAAGGGCATTTAGCTCTTTTTCAGCCCAAACCCTAAGCTAAAAATAAAACCCACCCAATAAACCCTTAAAAAAACTAACACTAAACCCTGAAGATCCACTTACAGTTTTTTAAGACCTGACATCCATCCAATCAGCCAGTAGAATGCAAGCTCAATTTTATTGGCTGATTGGATCAGGCAACAGGATTGAAGCTCAATCCTATTGGCTGATTGCATCAGCCAATAGGAATTTCTCACCTTTAATTCCGATTGGCTGATATAATTCTATCAGCCAATCGGAATTCAAGGGACGCCATCTTGGATGATGTCTCTTAAAAACATAATTTATGCTTACCTGATAAATTTATTTCTCTTGTAGTGTATCCAGTCCACGGATCATCCATTACTTATGGAATATATTCTCCTTCCCAACAGGAAGCTGCAAGAGTCCACCCACAGCAAAGCTGCTATATAGCTCCTCCCCTAACTGCCATATTCAGTCATTCGACCGAAAACATGCAGAGAAAGGAAAAACCATAGGGTGCAGTGGTGACTGTAGTTCAAATGAAAAAATTACCTGCCTTAAAGTGACAGGGCGGGCCGTGGACTGGATACACTACAAGAGAAATAAATTTATCAGGTAAGCATAAATTATGTTTTCTCTTGTTAAGTGTATCCAGTCCACGGATCATCCATTACTTATGGAATACCAATACCAAAGCTAAAGTACACGGATGATGGGAGGGACAAGGCAGGTACTTAAACGGAAGTTACCACTGCCTGTAAAAAACCCTTTCTCCCAAAAATAGCCTCCGAAGAAGCAAGGTATCAAATTTGTTAAATTTGAAAAGTATGAAGCGCAGACCAAGACTCCGTCTTGTAAATCTGTTCAACAGAAGCCACATTTAAAAAAGGCCCAAGTGAAAACCACAGCTCTAGTAGAATGAGCTGTAATCCCTTCAGGAGGCTGCTGTCCAGCAGTCTCATAAGCTAAATGAATTATGCTTTTTAACCAAAAAGACAGAGAGGCTGCTGAAGTCTTTTGACCTCTCCTCTGTCCAGAATAGACAACAAACAAGGTGAACGTTTGATGAAAACTGTAGTAGCTTGTAAGTAAAACTTTAAAGCACAAACCACGTCCAATATTGTGTAATAGACGTTCCTTCTTTGAGGAAGGATTAGGATACAAGCATGGAACAACTATCTCTTGAGTGATGTACTTGTTAGATACCACCTTAGGAAAAAACCCAGGTTGGTACGCAGGACTACCTTATCCGTACGAAGGACCAGATAAGGAGAATCACATTGTAACACAGATAACTTGGAGACTCTACGAGTCGAGGAATTAGCTACCCAAAAGGAACTTTCCAAGATAAAGATTGATATCTATGGAACAAAAAAAGGTTCAAACGGAACTTCTTGAAGAACCTTAAGAATCAGGTTTAAGCTCCATGGCGGAGCAACAGTTTTAAACACAGGCTTGGATCTAACCAAAGCCTGACCAAATGCCTGAACGTCTAGAATACCTGCCAGACGCTTGTGCAAAAAAATAGACAAAGTAAAAATCTGTCCCCTTTTAAGGAATTAGCTGACAACCCTTTTCTCAAAAACATCTTGGAGAAAAGATAATATCCTGGGAATCCAGACTTTACTCCATGAGTAACCCTTGGATTCATAACAATCAGATATTTACACCATATCTATGTTCAATTTTCCTAGAGACAGGCTTTCATGGCTGTATTAAGGTATCAATGACTCGGAGAAGCCATGCTTTGATAACATCAAGCGTTCAGTCTCCAGGCAGTCCATCTCAGATTGATTCTATTTAGATGGTTGAAAGGACCCTGAGGTAGAGGGACCTGTCTCTGAAGCAGAGACCGTGATGGAAAGGATGACATGTCCACCAGATCTGCATACCAGGTCCTGCGTGGCTACGCAGGCGCTGTCAAAAACACCAAAGCCCTCTCCTGCTTGGTCTTGACCTCCGGAGGAAATCCCACTCCCCCGGAAGAAAAGTCTGACGACTTAGAAAATCCACCTCCCAGTTCTCAACACCTGGGATATGGATAGCTGATAGACAAGAGTGAGTCTCTGTCCAGTGAATTATTGTAAGACTTCTAACATCGCTAGGGAACTTCTGTTCCCCCTTGATGGCTGATGTAAGCCACAGTCGTGTATATTGTCCGACTGAGTATGATGTACCTCAGAGTTGCTAACTGAGGCCAAGTCTGAAGAGCATGGAATATCACTCCCAGTTCCAGAATATTTATTAGAAGGAGGGTCTCCTCCTAAGTCCACTATCCCTGAGCCTTCAGGGATTTCCAGACTGCATCCCAACCTAAAAGGCTGGCATCTATTGTAACAATTGTCCCATCTGACCTGCGGAAGGTCATACCCTTGGACAGATGGACCCGACATAGTCACCAGAGAAGAGAATCTCTGGTCTCTTGGTCCAGGTTTAACAGGGGGACAAATCTGTGTAATCCCCGTTCCTCTGACTGAGCATGCATAGTTGCAGCGGTCTGAAATGTAGACGTGCAAACGGTACTATGTCCCTTGCCGCTACCATTAAGCCGATTTCATTCATGTACTGAGCCACCGAAGGGCGCGGATGGGATGAAAAAAACACGGCAGAAATTTAGAAACTTTGACAACCTGGACTCCGTCAGGTAAATTTTCATTTCTACAGAATCTATCAGAGTCCCTAGGAGGGAAACCCTTGAGATTGGGGATAGAGAACTCTTTCCTTGTTCACTTTCCACCCATGTGATCTCAGAAATGCCAGTACTACGTCCGTATGAGACTGGGCAATTTGGATGTTTGACGCCTGTATCAGGATGTCGTCTAAATAAGGGGCCACTTCTATGCCCCGCGGTCTAAGGACCGCCAAAGCGACCCCAGAACCTCCATAAAGATTCTTGGGGCTGTAGGTATCCCAAAGGAAAGAGCTACAAACTGGTAATGCCTGTCTAGAAAGGCAAACCTGAAAAAACGATGGTGATCTTTATGCATCACAATGTGAGGATAAGCATCCTTCAAATCCATTGTAGTCCTCTATTGACTCTCCTGGATCATAGTTAAGATGGTACGAATAGTTTCCATCTTAAATGACGGAATTCTGAGGAATTTGTTTAAGATCTTTAGATCCAAAATAGGTCTGAAGGTTCCCTCTCCTTGGGAACCACAAACAGATTTGAGTAAAAACTCTGTCCCTGTTCCTTTCTTGGAACTGGATGGATCTCGTACACAATGTAAGAATGCCTCCTTCTTTATCTGGTTTGCAGATAATTGTGAAAGGCGAAATCTCCCCTTTTTTTGGGGGGGAATCTTTGAAATCCAGAAGATATCTCTGGGATATAAATTCCAATGCCTAGGGATCCTGGGCATCTCTTGCCCACGCCTGGGCAAAGAATGAAAGTCTGCCCCCTATAGGATCCGTTACCGGATAGGGGTCCGTTCCTTCATGCTGCCTTAGAGGCAGCAGCAGGCTCCTTGGCCTGCTTATCTTTGTTCCAGGTCCAATTGTCTCCAGACCGCCTTGGACTGAGCAAAAATTCCCTCTTGTTTTGCCTTAGAGGAAGAGGATGCCACACCTGCCCTGAAGTTTTTAAAAGGTACGAAAATTAGACTTTTTTTTTTTTTTTTTTTTTTTTTTTTTTTTTTTTTTTTTTTTTTTGCCCTTCATTTAGACCTATCCTGAGGAAGGGCATGACCTTTTCCTCCAGTGATATAAGCAATAATCTCCTTCAAACCAGGCCCGAATAGGGTCTGCCCCTTGAAGGGAAGTTAAGTAGCTTATTTATTAAAGTCACGACAGCTGACCATGATATAAGCCATAGCGCTCTGCGCGCCAGTATAGTAAAAAACAGAATTCTTAGCCGTTAGTCTAGTCAAATGAACAAGGCATCAGAAAACAAAGGAATTGGCTAGCATAAGCTTGTCAAATATATTCATCCAATGGAGTCGCTTAACTGTAAAGCCTCATCAAGAGACTCAACCCAGAACGCCGCAGCAGCAGTGACAGAAGCAATGTATGCAAGGGGCTGCAGGATAAAACCCTGTTGAATAAACATTTTTTATCCATTGGATCTAAAAAGCACAACTGTCCTCGTCAGAGGTAGTGGTACACTTAGCTAGAGTAGAAACTCTTCTCTCCACCTTGGGAACTGTCTGCCAGAAGTCCTGTGTGGTGGTAACTATTAGAAAACATTCTTCTAAAAAATAGGAGGGGAAGAGAACGGCACACCTGGTCTATCCCATTCCTTATTAAAAAATTTTTTAGTAAACCTCTTTAGGTATTGGAAAAACATCAGTACACACCGGCACTGCATATTATTTATCCAGTCTACACAATTTCTCTGGCCCTGCGATTGTACACATTCATTCAGAGCAGCCAAAGCCTCCCTGAGCAACAAGTGGAGGTTCTCAAGCATAAATTTTAAATGTAGAAATATCAGAATCAGGTTAAATCATCTTCCCTGAGTCAAAAAAAAAAAAAAATCACCCACAGACTAAGCATATTGTGAGGTAGTATCATACATGGTTCTTAAAGCGTCTGTATGCTCTGTATCTACCCCCAGAGCTAACTGCTTTCCTTTAATTTCAGGTAGTCTGACTAATACTGCTGCCAGAATATTATTCACCACCTTTGCCATGTCTTGTAAAATAAACGCTATGGGCGCCCTTGATGTACTTGGCGCCATTTGAGCGCGAGTCCCTGAAGCGGGAGTCGAAGGGTCTGACACGTGGGGAGAGTTAGTCGGCATAACTTTCCCCTCGACAGAATCCCCTGGTAAAGAAACGCTATGGGTGCCCTTGATGTACTTGGCGCCATTTGAGCGTGAGTCCCTAAAGCGGGAGTCAAAAGGTCTGACACGTGGGGAGAGTTAGTCGGCATAACTACCCCCACGACAGAATCCTCTGGTGATAATGTTTTTAAAGACAAAAAATGATCTTTATTGTTTAACATGAAATCAGTACATCTGGTACACATTCTAAGATGGGGTTCCACCATGGCTTTAAAACATAATGAACACAGAGCTTCCTCTATGTCAGACATGTTAGAACAGACTAATAATGAGACTAGTAAGCTTGGAAAACACTTTAAATCAAGTTAACAAGCAAATATATAAAACGTTACTGTGCCTTTAAGAGAAACAAATTTTGCCAAAATTTGAAAAAACAGTGAAAAAAGGCAGTTAAACTAACAAAATTTTTACAGTGTATGTAACAAGTTAGCAGAGCATTGCACCCACTTGCAAATGGATGATTAACCCCTTAATACAAAAAACAGATTAACAAAACGAAAAATATGTTTTAAACAGTCATAACAGCTCCTACTTTTGAAGCCCTTTTGAGCCCTTCAGAGATGTCCTATAGCATGCAGGGGACTGCTGAAGGAAGCTGAATGTCACTGTTTGTAATTTTAACTGCACCAACTGTAACTTTTATACTATAACAGTGGAAAGCCTCAGGAAACTGTTTCTATGCAAAATTTAAGCCAGCCATGTGGAAAAAACTTAGGCCCCAATAAGTTTTATCACCAAACATATGTTAAAAAACGATTAAACATGCCAGCAAACGTTTTAAAACACATTTTTACAAGAGTATGTATCTCTATTAATAAGCCTGATACCAGTCGCTATCGCTGCATTTAAGGCTTTACTTACATTACTTCGGTATCAGCAGTATTTTCTTAGTCAATTCCATTCCTAGAAAAATATTTTACTGCACATACCTTATCTGCAGGAAAACCTGCACGCCATTCCCCCTCTGAAGTACCTCACTCCTCAGAATGTGTGAGAACAGCAAATGGATCTTAGTTACGTCTGCTAAGATCATAGAAAAACGCAGGCAGATTCTTCTTCCAAATACTGCCTGAGATAAACAGCACACTCCGGTGCCATTTAAAAATAACAAACTTTTGATTGAAGAATAAACTAAGTAGAAAGCACCACAGACTCTCACAACCTCCTATCTATGTTGAGGCTTGCAAGAGAATGACTGAATATGGCAGTTAGGGGAGGAGCTATATAGCAGCTTTGCTGTGGGTGGACTCTTGCAGCTTCCTGTTGGGAAGGAGAATATATTCCATAAGTAATGGATGATCCGTGGACTGGATACACTTAACAAGAGAAAGAACCTTTATTCTTCGTTAGCCGTCGGAAGAGGAGGATGCTCTGCGCCGGATGTCTTGAAGATGGAGCCGCTCCGCGCTGGATGGATAAAGATAGAAGATAGCGTCTGGATGAAGACTTCTGCCGGCTTGGATGAAGACTTCGGCCCGCTTGGATGAAGACTTCGGCCCGCTTGGATAAAGACTTCGGCCCGCTTGGATGAAGACTTCTGCCGGCTTCGCTGAGAACTTCTGGCGCTTCGTTGAGGATGAATGTCGGGTCTTCAAAATCTGTAAGTGGATCTTCGGGGGTTAGTGTTAGGTTTTTTAAGGGTTTATTGGGTGGGTTTTATTTTTAGCTTAGGGTTTGGGCTGAAAAAGAGCTAAATGCCTTTTTAAGGGCAATGCCAATCCAAATGCCCTTTTCAGGGCAATGGGGAGCTTAGGTTTTTTAGATAGGATTTTATTTGGGGGGTTTGGTTTTACAGGTAAAAGAGCTGATATCTTTGGGGCAATGCCCCGCAAAAGGCCCTTTTAAGGGCTATTGGTAGTTTAGTTTAGGCTAGGTTTTTTTTTATTTTGGGGGGCTTTTTTATTTTTATAGGGCTATTAGATTAGGTGTAATTTGTTTAATTATTTGATAATTTCTTTTTTATTTTGCGTAATTTAGTTAATTGTATTTAATTAATGTAATTTATTTAATTGTAGTGTAATGTTAGGTGTTAGTGTAACTTAGGTTAGGTTTTATTTTACAGGTAAATTTGTATTTATTTTAACTAGGTAGTTAGTAAATAGTTAATAACTATTTACTAGCTAGTCTACCTAGTTAAAATAAATACAAACTTAGCTGTGAAATAAAAATAAAAGCTAAGCTAGATACAATGTAACTATTAGTTATATTGTAGCTAGCTTAGGTTTTTTTTTATAGGTAAGTATTTAGTTTTAAATAGGAATTATTTAGGTATTAATTGTAATTTTTATTTAGATTTATTTTAATTATATTACAGTTAGTGGGTGCAGATTAGGGGTTAATAACAGTAATGTAGGTTGTGGCGATGTTAGGGACAGTAGATTAGGGGTTAATAATATTTAGCTAGTGTTTGCGATGCGGCAGTACAGCGGAATAGGGGTTAATATTTTTTTTTAGTGGTGGCGATGTCCGGAGCGGCAGATTAGGGGTTAATAATTTTATTTTAGTGTTTGCGCTGCGGGAGGGCCTCGGTTTAGGGGTTAATAGATAGTTTATGGGTGGTAGTGAACTTTTTAGCAGTTTAGTTATGAGTTTATGCTACAGCTTTGTAGCGTAAAACCCATAACTACTGACTTTCAGTTTACGGTACGAATCTTGACGGTATTGGCTCTACCGCTCACTTTTTGGCCTCCCAGGCAAACTCGTAATACTGGCGCTATGAAAGTCCCATTGAAAAAGGACTGTTTGAAAGCCGAGGTAGTTACGTTGCGTTATGGCCAAAAAATTTTGCGGTGCAGCTAAACCTGCAAGACTCGTAATACCAGCGGTAGTGAAAAAGAACCATAACGCTGCTTTTTCACCCATAACGCAAAACTCGTAATCTAGCCAATAGTATATAATCCCAAGCATTTGAAAAAAATGTGTAAGTTTTGAGTAGAATATGTCTAGGTGAAGTGCATGAAAACAGATAGAGCATGCAATTTTAAGCAACTTTCTAATTTACTCCTATTATTAATTTATTTTCATTCTCTTGCTATCTTTATTTGAAAAAGCAGGAATGTAAGCATAGGAGTCAGCCCATTTTTGGTTCAGCACCTCGGTAGCACTTGCTGATTGGTAGCTACATTTAGGTCATGGGATCTGCACAGGGCCGTTTCTAGAGAATCTGGCTCCCAGGGCAAAATTCCAAAATGCGCCCCCCTCACAGATTCTAAAGTCCCCCTCCTAGACCTTGCATGTCACTCTGTCATTTAGAGGTCATCTCCAAAGCAGCAGTGCACTACTGGGACCTAGCTGAACACACCTGGTGAGCAAATGACAAGAGACAAATGTGTGTTGCGGCCAACCACCAGTTAGCTCCTAGTAGTGCATTGGTGCTGCTAAGGATATGTACAAATGCTTTTCAACAATGGATACCAAGAGAACAAGAATATTAGAATTGTCTTAAATTTTTTGGTGTAGCCTGAATAATTAAAGTTTAATTTTGTCTCTCCTATCCCTTTAAATATGTCCTTTTTCGACTACAATGTTTTTTCTAAATATATTGTTATTATCTAAAAATTTCTTTATATCTTTTAATAATTGCCATTATATTTATACATTTCTTATAGCTATGCATATTTATTTGTTTAATGCATATCAATCCCTTTAAATTTGTATTCAAAATGTATATACAAAACTTTCAATAGACTTTAAAGTTGAACTTTGCAAAAAAATCATCAGGTAAGATTTTCTAAAGGATTGCAATATGTCACTAGGTGTATTTGTAACATATTTAGGGGTCTATTACAATTATTTAGAAAAGTTATAACAATTTTTTATTTTACAAAATTCACTAATAAAGTCTAAGATTTTTGCACATAAATAATTTGATAAAGAACTGCAATAGTTGTTTATTTTTCAAATATACTATACACACAGGCAGTAATAGACAGAGAAATGCACTCACAGGCAGTAATAGACTGAGACATGCACTCACAGACAGTAATAGACAGAGACATGCACACACAGGCAGTAATAGACAGAGACATGCACACACACAGGCAGTAACAGACAGAGACATGCACACACACAGGCAGTAATAGACAGAGACATGCACTCACAGACAGTAATAGACAGAGACATGCACACACACAGGCAGTAATAGACAGAGACATGCACACACAGGCAGTAATAGACAGAGACATGCACACACAGACAGTAATAGACAGAGACATGAACACACAGGCAGTAATAGACAGAGACATGCACACACACAGGCAGTAATAGAGAGAGACATGCACACACAGGAAGGGATAGATAGGCACACACACACACACACACACACTCAGGCAGTAATAGGCAGATACACACACACACAGGCAGGGGTAGCTAGGCACACACACACACACTCAGGCAGTAATAGCAGAAACAAGCACTCACATGTGAGTTTGTGAAAACGTGCCATTGTTATTATGGAGTAAATGATGCATACACACACCCATCATTATTAAGCATTTGTAAACAATAAGTAAATAAATACACCAAAAAAAAGGCATAATGTCAAAAAGATTTTTTTTCAACAGTCCTTAACAGAAAACCTGTTCCTTAGTATGTGGAAACCCAATTTTTATAAAGTACTTTTTTAAATTAACTCAGTAAAATGAAAAAAACAAAATTTATGCTTACCTGATAAATTTATTTCTCTTGTGGTGTATCCAGTCCACGGATTCATCCATTACTTGTGGGATATTCTCCTTCCCAACAGGAAGCTGCAAGAGGACACCCACAACAGAGCTGTCTATATAGCTCCTCCCCTAACTGCCACTCCCAGTCATTCGACCGAAGACAAGCAAGAGAAAGGAGAAACTATAGGGAGCAGTGGTGACTGTAGTTTAAAAATAAAAAACACCTGCCTTAAAAGGACAGGGCGGGCCGTGGACTGGATACACCACAAGAGAAATAAATTTATCAGGTAAGCATATATTTTGTTTTCTCTTGTAAGGTGTATCCAGTCCACGGATTCATCCATTACTTGTGGGATACCAATACCAAAGCTATAGGACACGGATGAAGGGAGGGACAAGGCAGGTGCTTAAACGGAAGGCACCACTGCCTGTAAGACCTTTCTCCCAAAAATAGCCTCAGAAGAAGCAAAAGTATCAAATTTGTAGAATTTAGAAAAAGTATGAAGCAAAGACCAAGTCGCCGCCTTATAAATCTGTTCAACAGAAGCCTCATTCTTAAAAGCCCATGTGGAAGCTACCGCTCTAGTGGAATGAGCTGTAATTCTTTCAGGAGGCTGCTGGCCAGCAGTCTCATAAGCTAAGCGGGTTATACTTCTTAGCCAAAAAGAAAGAGAAGATGCCGAAGCCTTTTGGCCTCTCCTCTGTCCAGAGTAGCCCATAAACAAAGCAGATGTTTGACGAAAATCCTTCGTAGCTTGTAAATAAAATTTTAAAGCACGAACCACATCAAGATTGTGTAATAGACGTTTCTTCTTTGAAGAAGGATTAGGACATAGTGAAGGAACAACAATCTCCTGATTGATATTTTTATTAGATACCACCTTAGGAAGAAAACCAGGTTTGGTACGTAACACTACCTTATCTGCATGGAAAATGAGATAAGGGGAATCACATTGTAAAGCAGATAACTCCGAAACTCTTTGAGCCGAGGAGATAGCTACTAAAAACAGAACTTTCCAAGATAAAAGTTTAATATCTATGGAATGCAAAGGTTCAAAAGGAACCCCTTGCAGAACCTTAAGAACTAAATTTAAACTCCATGGTGGAGCAACAGGTTTAAACACAGGCTTGATTCTAACTAAAGCCTGACAAAACGCCTGAACATCTGGAGTATCAGCCAGACGCTTGTGCAAAAGAATAGACAGAGCAGAAATCTGTCCCTTTAAAGAACTAGCTGACAATCCCTTCTCCAATCCTTCTTGGAGAAAAGATAATATCCTAGGAATCCTGACCTTACTCCATGAGTAACCTATGGATTCACACCAATGAAGATATCTACACCATATCTTATGATAGATTTTCCTAGTGATCGGCTTTCGAGCCTGAATTAAGGTGTCAATGACCGACTCAGAGAAACCACGCTTTGATAAAATCAAGCGTTCAATCTCCAAGCAGTCAGACGCAGAGAAATTAGATTTGGATGGTTGAAAGGACCCTGAAGTAGAAGGTCCTGCCTCAGCAGCAGAGTCCATGGTGGAAGGGATGACATGTCCACCAGATCTGCATACCAAATCCTGCGTGGCCACGCAGGTGCTATCAAAATCACAGAAGCTCTCTCCTGCTTGATCTTGGCAATCAGACGAGGTAGCAGAAGAAACGGTGGAAACACATAAGCCAGGTTGAAGGACCAAGGCGCTGCTAGAGCATCTATCAGCGCTGCCTTGGGATCCCTGGACCTGGATCCGTAACAAGGAAGCTTGGCGTTCTGATGAGACGCCATGAGATCCAGTTCTGGTTTGCCCCAAATTTGAATCAACTGTGCAAATACCTCCGGATGGAGTTCCCACTCCCCCAGATGAAAAGTCTGCCAACTTAGAAAATCCGCCTCCCAGTTCTCTACTCCTGGGATATGGATAGCTGATAGATGGCAAGAGTGAACCTCTGCCCATAGAATTATTTTTGAAACCTCCAACATTGCTAGGGAACTCCTTGTTCCCCCTTGATGGTTGATGTAGGCTACAGTCGTGATATTGTCCGACTGAAATCTGATGAACCTGACCGCAGCAAGCTGAGGCCAAGCCTGAAGAGCATTGATTATCGCTCTTAGTTCCAGAATGTTTATCGGAAGGAGTGCCTCCTCCTGAGTCCACGAGCCCTGAGCCTTCAGGGAGTTCCAGACTGCACCCCAGCCCAGAAGGCTGGCATCTGTCGTTACTATTGTCTAATCTGGCCTGCGGAAGGTCACACCCTTGGACAGATAGACCCGAGATAGCCACCAGAGAAGAGAATCCCTGGTCTCTTGATCCAGATTTAGTAGAGGGGACAAATCTGTGTAATCCCCATTCCACAGTTGTAGCGGTCTGAGATGTAGGCGGGCAAACGGCACTATGTCCATTGCCGCTACCATTAAGCCGATTACTTCCATACACTGAGCCACTGAAGGGCGAGAAGTGGAATAAAGAACACTGCAGGAATTTAGAAGTTTTGACAACCTGGTCTCTGTCAGGTAAATCTTCATTTCTACAGAATCTATCAGAGTTCCAAGGAAGGAAACTCTTGTGAGAGGGGATAGAGAACTCTTTTCTTCATTCACCTTCCACCCATGAGACCTCAGGAATGCCAGAACAATGTCTGTATGGGACCTGGCGATTTGAAAATTCGACGCCTGTATCAGAATGTCGTCTAGGTTGGGGGCTACTGCTATACCCCGCGGTCTTAGGACCGCTAGGAGTGACCCTAGAACCTTTGTAAAGATTCTTGGTGCCGTGGCTAACCCAAAGGGAAGAGCCACAAACTGGTAATGCCTGTCTAGGAAGGCGAACCTGAGAAACCGATGATGATCTCTGTGTATCGGAATATGAAGATAAGCATCCTTTAAGTCCACAGTAGTCATATATTGACCCTCCTGGATCATAGGTAGGATGGTTCGAATAGTCTCCATCTTGAAGGATGGGACCCTGAGAAATTTGTTTAAGATCTTGAGATCTAAGATTGGTCTGAATGTTCCCTCTTTCTTGGGAACTACAAACAGATTTGAATAGAAGCCTTGCCCCTGTTCCTCCTTTGGAACTGGGTGAATCACTCACATAACTATGAGGTCTTGAACACAATGTAAGAATGCCTCTCTCTTTATCTGGTTTGCAGATAATTGTGAGAGATGAAATCTCCCTTTTGGGGAAGAAGCTTTGAAATCCAGAAGATATCCCTGGGACACAATTTCCAATGCCCAGGGATCCTGGACATCTCTTGCCCAAGCCTGGGCGAAGAGAGAAAGTCTGCCCCCTACTAGATCCGTTTCCGGATCGGGGGCTGATCCTTCATGCTGCCTTAGAGGCAGCAGCAGTTTTTTTGGCCTGCTTTCCCTTGTTCCAAGCCTGGTTAGGTCTCCAGACCGGCTTGGATTGGGCAAAATTTCCCTCTTGTTTTGTATTAGAGGAAGTTGAAGCTGCGCCACTCTTGAAGTTTCGAAAGGAACGAAAATTAGTCTGTTTGGTCCTTAATTTGTTGGACCTATCCTGAGGAAGGGCGTGACCTTTTCCTCCAGTAATATCAGAAATGATCTCCTTCAGACCAGGCCTGAATAGGGTCTGCCACTTGAAGGGAATGTTGAGAAGCTTAGACTTTGAAGTAACGTCAGCTGACCAGGATTTAAGCCATAGCGCCCTATGCGCCTGAATAGCAAAACCTGAATTTTTAGCCGTTAGCTTGGTTAAATGAACAACGGCGTCAGAAACAAATGAATTGGCTAGCTTAAGAGCTTTAAGCTTGTCAAGGATATCATCCAACGGGGTTTCTACCTGTAGAGCCTCTTCTAGAGACTCAAACCAGAAGGCCGCAGCAGCAGTGACTGGGGCAATGCATACAAGGGGCTGGAGAATAAAACCTTGTTGAATAAAAATTTTCTTAAGGTAACCCTCTAATTTTTTGTCCATTGGATCTAGAAAAGCACAACTGTCCTCGACCGGGATAGTTGTACGTTTCACTAGGGTAGAGACTGCTCCCTCCACCTTAGGGACCATTTGCCACAAGTCCCGTGTAGCGGCATCTATAGGAAACATCTTTTTTAAATACAAGAGGGGGAGAGAACGGTACACCTGGTCTATCCCATTCCTTAGTAATAATTTCTGAAAACCTCTTAGGGATTGGAAAAACATCAGTGTAAACAGGCACTGCATAGTATTTATCCAATTTACACAATTTCTCTGGGACTACAATGGCGTCACAGTCATCCAGAGTTGCTAAAACCACGCTGAGCAACACGCGGAGGTGTTGAAGCTTAAATTTAAATGTAGACATATCAGAATCAGGTTGAAGTGTCTTCCCTGAATCAGAAAAATCACCCACAGATAGAAGCTTTCCTGCTTCGGCTTCTGCACATTGTGAGGGTATATAAGACATAGCTACTAAAGCGTCAGAGAGCTCTGTATTTGTTCTAGCCCCAGAGCTGTCTCGCTTTCCTTGTAACCCTGGCAGTTTGGACAATACCTCTGTAAGGGTATGATTCATAACTGCCTCCATGTCTTGTAAGGTATACGCAATGGGCGCGCTAGATGTACTTGGCGTCCCTTGAGCGGGAGTTATAGGTTCTGACACGTGGGGAGAGTTAGTCGGCATAACTTCCCCCTTGTCAATTTCCACTGGTGATAAATCTTTTAAAGCCAGAATATGGTCTTTATAATTTATAGTAAGATCAGTGCATTTGGTACACATTCTAAGAGGGGGTTCCACAATGGCTTCTAAACAGAATGAACAAGGAGTTTCCTCTATGTCATACATGTTTAACAGACTAGTAATGAGACCAGCAAGCTTGAAAAACACTTTAATAAATGTGAAAAAGCAGAATATAAAAAACTGTACAGTGCATTTAAGGGAAAAAAACAATCACATAAACTGCAAAACAGTGAAAAAAAGCAGTAAACTACGAAATTTTTACAGTGTGTATAATAGACTAAAATAGCATTGCACCCACTTGCAAATGGATGATTAACCCCTCAGGCTCAAAAACGAATCAGAAAAATGGTAAAACCGTTATAAACAGTCACAAGCAAACTGCCACAGCTCTACTGTGGCTCCTACCTGCCCTTAAAATGACTTTTGTAGCAAAAAAAAAACCTTTACAGAGGTCCTAAATGTCAGGGGACTCCTTCAAGGAAGCTGGATGTCTCAGACTGCAAAAACTACTGCGCAATTAGAGCGTGAAAATAGGCCCCTCCCACCATGCACTCAAAGTGAAAGGGCCATAAATAACTACTCCTAGGAGTAATCTAATCAGCCATGTGGAAAACTAGGCCCCAAATAAAGATTTATCACCTTCAGTAAAAAACGTTTTTTATATCTCATGCAAACGTTTTACATACTAAGTAATAAGAGCAATAAACATGAATATTACCCTTTACTGCAAGCATGATCCCAGTCTTTTGTTAAATCACTGTAATCAGGCTTACCTTAAATATATCAGGCACTGTCAGCATTTTCTAGACCTTATCATCTCTCTAGAAAAAAATATACTGAACATACCTCAGAGCAGGTTAGTGTGAGAACAGCAGTGGACCTTAGTTACAACCTGCTAAGATCATCAAAAACCTCAGGCAGAACTCTTCTTCTAATTTCTGCCTGAGGTAAAAACAGTACAACGCCGGTACCAATTAAAAATAACAAACTTTTGATTGAAGATAAACTACACTAATTCACCACATATCTCTTGACACTTCCTTTCTTGTCGAGAGCTGCAAGAGAATGACTGGGAGTGGCAGTTAGGGGAGGAGCTATATAGACAGCTCTATCTAAAGACCATGAATAATTTGTCATATGCATAAAGCATCACCTCTTTAGTGACAGAGATCAGGGTGATTCCTCTCCTTTTTACTTTCAGTTTTAGCTCTAAGTAGTTATCCAGTCTTAACACGCCCCCTTTGTGATCTTGTTGCTCCATTAGTATGATTGACATCCAATGCAGCCAATTAACATAACAGCTTCCTTTCAAAAATGTATATGCTTGTGATCTGTGTATTTTAACCTTTGCTATAACAGTAGTTTATCAAGCAAGCACTGCCACTTTAACAAAATTAAAAAAAAATAATTTTTTTTAAAGTGTTCCCCAATGCACCCCAGGCCACTGCCCGGTCTGCCCGCCCCTAGAAACGGCCCTGGATCTGCATTATAAATATATCTAAAGCACCATTATATGTATTATTAACTATCCTTACATCCCTATCAGAAACTTTGAATATAACATTACCAAACATTCACCAAGAATACAAGTTTTGCGCTATACTGGGTGCACAAATAACGCAAAAGAATTAGCGTTATCGCACTTTCCATAGCGCTGCCATTACAAGTTACTGAAAAAACTTCTTTGTTGTGCGATATGCTGCGATAACCTCCACAACGCACAAAACCCAAGGCCTGATTATGTGCTCGTGCACGCTTTCTCCCATAGACATCAATGGGGAGAAAGTGTCAGAAAAAAATGGTGATTTCCGTAACGCAACCCCATTGAGGTCTATGGGGAAGAGAAAGTTATGTAAAAACCTAACACCCTAACATAAACTCCTAGTCTAGACACCACTAATCCTGCCGCCCAGACATCGTCGACACTAAATAAAATGATTAACCACTAATCCACTTCCCCCGAGATCGATGACACTAAATAAACCTATTAACCCCTAAACCACGGCCCCCCACTTCGCAACTACTATAATAAACCTATTAACCCATAAATAGCCGCCCCCCACATCGCTACTACTATAATAAACCTATTAACCCCTAAACCACCGCCCCCACACCGCTACTAATAAAATAAACCTATTGAACCCTAAATCGCCGCCCCCCCCCCCCAACATTGCAACACACTAAATTAAACTATTAACCCTTAAACCGAATACCCCCTCATTTTAAATTAAATTTACAATATAACTATCTTTAAATAAATAAAAACGTACCTGAAATAAAAAAATAAAAAAACCTAAGTTTAAACTATAAAGTAACCTAACATTACTATTTTAAAACAATAAAATTAACGAAAAATAAAAAACCCTAAATTAAAAATTATAAAATCCTAAAACTACGTAAAAATTTTAAAAAAATACATTACAAAAAAAGAAAAACTCTAAAATTAAGAAAAATAAAAAACTAAGATTACAAAAATAATCAACGAAATTATCCAAAATAATAAAAATTAAACCTAATCTATTACCCCAATAAAAAGAAAAAGCCCCCCCAAAATACCCCCCCCCAACCTAACAATAAACTACCAATAACCCTTAAAAGGGCCTATTGTAGGGCATTGCCCTAAGTTAAACAGCTCTTTTACCTAAAAATTACAAAGTCCCCCTAACAGTAAACCCCCCACCCAACCAACCACCCAAAATAAAAAAAACCTTAGCTACCCATTGCCCCTAAAGTGCTTTTGTATGGGCATTCAGCTTTATTACTACCCATCCCTAATTTAAAAAAAAAACACGCCAAAAAAAAAAAAGGCCTAACACTAACCCCAGAAAATCTACTCACAGTTCCTGAAGTCCAGACATCCATCTTCATCCAGGCGGCGAGAAGCCTTTATCAAGGCGGCGACATCTTCATCCATCGATGGGGCATGTTCTATCTTCATCCCGGTGGCACGGAGCTGCAGAGGTGCGGAGCTGTGGAGGCGCAGAGCATCGTCGCCGGCGGTGCGGACATCCAGTGTAGAGGATCCTCTTCATACGATCACCACCGTACACTGAAGCTTGAATGCAAGGTATCCGTTTAAAAATGGGGTACCTTTTATTCCTATTGGCTGACATTTTCAAATTAGCCAATAGGATGAGAGCTACTGAAATCCTATTGGCTGATTTGAACAGCCCTACCTAATTTAGACAAACTGAGTAAAAATAAATTGGCTATGAGAGATAGGAAAACACGTATACTTCAAAGATTTTGCAACAGGGAAGGGGTATATGATATTTGGGGGGTCCAAAATCCAGACCTGAAAGCTTATACATGCCTATCGAAAGGACACCACGCTTTATCTAGAATAGATATGTTTTTAGTTGCAGAAACTTTATTAGGTAAGGCAGATTAAGGCTGATATTAAAGACATCAGACTCTCGGATCACGCAATTATTTCCTTAGAGCTTTAAATTAAGTCATATACTCCACGACCCAATAAACACTTTTTTTTCCCGAATTATTTACATAATAATGCTAAGTTTCAAAACTGGTTAGATAGTAAATGGAGAGAATTTGTAGCGTTCAATGTTGCCTATATAGATAAGATAGAGATATTTGGGAAAAAGGTAAAGCAGTTTTGCGGGGTGAAATGAAAGCATATCTTTGTGGTCATTAAAAAAAAAAAAGGAATATATATATAATACTTATGTAGCTAACCCGGTTAAATTGCTATGGGACAGATATGTAAATCTTAAAGAACAGAGAGATCTTTTATTAAAACAACAAATGGTATTGGAAGATATATGGAAAAAAATCCTTGTATGGTGGCTACTCAGGTAAAGTTGCTAAATATTTAGTTAGCATCACTAAATCAAAGTCTAAAAATAAGATTAAAGCAATTAAATCTGGGAAAGACCCAGAAATCCAAAGAAATCCAGAAATCCAAAGTATCTTCTTTGAATTCTTCCAGAATCTTAATTATGCTTACCTTATAATTTCATTTCCTTCTGTATGAGGAGAGTCCACGACATCATTCCTTACTGTTGTGAAATACTGAACCTTGCCACCAGGACGAGGCAAAGGCACCCCAGAAAAAAGGCTTAACTACTCCCCCCTACTTCACTCATATCCCAGTCATTCTGCCAAGAGAACAAGGAACAGTAAGAGAAATATCAGGGTATAAATGGTCCGCCCATCGTAGTATACGTGCTGGGGCAGACGACTCTCCTCATACAGAAGGAAATTAAATTATCAGGTAAGCATAATTTATGTTTTCCTTCTTAATATGAGAGTCCACTGCATCATTCCTTACTGTTGGGAAAACTATACCCAAGCTCTAGAGGACACTGAATGATAATGGGAGGGGTAAAAGAAAGGTGGACCCTGATCTGAGGGCACCACAGCCTGTAAAACCTTTCTCCAAAAGCTAGTAGAATTTTAAAAACGTATGTAAGGAGGACCAGGTAGCCGCCTTACAAATCTGATCCATAGAGGCCTCTTTCTTAAAGGCCTAAGAGGAAGCCACCGCTCTAGTGGAATGAGCCGTAATCCTCTGAGGAGGTCTAAGTCCCGCTGACTCATATGCTAAGCGTATAACACTCCTTAACCAAAAAGAAAAGCAAGTCGAAGAGGCCTTCAGACCCTTACGCTTCCCAGAGTAGATAACAAACAAAGAAGAAGTTTGTCTAAAACCCTTAGTAGCGTGAAGATAAAACTTCAAAGCTCAAACCACATCCAGATTACGAAGTAAACGTTCCTTTGAAGAAGAAAGATTAGGACATAAGGAAGGAACCACAATCTCCTGAGTGATGTTGCAATCAGACACCACCTTAGGTAGAAAACCCAAGCAGGTACATAGGACAGCCTTATCAGTGTGGAACACCAGATAAGGAGGCTCACATTGCAAAGGCAGCCAATTCAGAAACTCTGCATGCTGATGCAGTAGCCAATAGCAAAAGAACCTTCCAGGACAACAATTTAATGTCCACCAAATGCATAGACTCACACGGAGCCGGTTGTAAAAACTTAAGAAAAAGATTCAAACTCCAAGATGGAGCCTTAGATCTAAACAGAGGTCTGATCCTGATCAGAGCTTTAACGAAAGATTGCACATTGGGGAGCTCTGCGAGTCTCTGGTGCAGCAAAACAGAAAGGGACGAAATCTGACCCCTCAGGTAACTGGCAGAAAGGCCCTTTTCCAGACCCTCCTGGAGAAAGGAAAGAATCCTGTCAGCCTTAAAGTGATTGTAAATTATCCCGGTTTTGTAAATATAGTTGTCTAGACAATCATTATATTATTCATACCGCCACTTTATTTTTTAAAAAAAAAATTGTAATATGTTTATAATTTTATATTGCAGGTATCGACTATTTACTATACCTGCTCCTCCCACTGTGAACTTCCTTGTTTTCCTTCCTATTACGTATACAGCGGTCCCACCCGCTGTTTACGTATCAGCAATGCGCGCTCCCGTTTCAGTTTGACATTGCGCATGCGTAAAATCATTTTCTCCGCTGTCAATCAACATAGTATTCATTGAATCTGTAGATTCAATGAATACTATCGTTGCGAAGCAAAGGAAAGGATCTCCTACCCCAGCCTATAATTCCGCCAATTAATGCTTTTTAAAAAAAAAAAAAAGGAAAGACTGTATTAAAATTACTGATAAAATTGTTGAAAAATATCGTATCAGTAAGAACAATTGATTGATATTTGAGTAAAATTATAGTCAGCAAATGGAATACTAAGGATTTAAAAATTTTAATTCATTTTAATTAGGATAGTAACAATCCATTATATAGTCTTTTCGGTTATATAATAAATCTGCTATGGATATGTTTGTAAGGAATGTAATGAAATGTATTTATAACATAAATAACGATATTAAAAATTGGTGTTAATCGAAATAATAATAAGTTATTATATAAATATGAACAGTATTTGTTTGAAAACTAAGCGGATGTAATTAGAGAATACGGAGCCCTTATACAGATCAACTTACAGAGCGGTACAGTTATTCTGAAATGACAGGACTCCGTAAAGAAAAGTATTGCGCATGCGCAAAATGTGCACGAGCTTGAAGGAAATCATCCGTGAACATGAGTACAACGCAAGCGCAAGAAGGAGTCGTGATGTCATCCTAAGGGGTTGGGTCCCCCTGTGGTTAGAGCCGTGATTGGTTCGGAAGACGTCAATGCTAATGAGAACAACTAGGCGTGCGTGCCGGGTGGAGGATGAAAATAACGGGAGCAAATGTTCAAAGTTAAAAAACCAGGTATATACTAACAACGGAGTAAATTAATGAATGAAACTACTATTTTTTTTATACAAACGTTAAGGGTAACGTTAGTGATGAAGCTCACTTTACATTCACTTTAACCTTATGCCATGTTAAACCATGCTCTTCACACCAAAATAAGTAAGCTCTTCACACCTTATGATAGATGCGACAAGTAACAGGCTTACAAGCCTGAATGAGAGTGTCAATAAACCTCTCAGAGAAACCTCTCTTAGCTAAGACTAAGCGTTCAATCTCCACCCAGTCAGCCTCAGAGAATCTAGATTTTGATGAACAAAAGGACCCTGCTACAGCAGATCCCTGCGACAAGGTAACTTCCACGGAGGAGATGAGGACATCCCAACCAGGTCCGCGAACCACATCCTTCGCGGCCACGATGGAGCAATCAGTATCACTGATGCCTGCTCCTGCTTGATGCGGGTCACTACATGAGGGAGAAGTGATAACGGCGGAAAAAACATAATTTATGCTTACCTGATAAATTTATTTCTCTTGTGGTGTATCCAGTCCACGGATCATCCATTACTTGTGGGATATTCTCATTCCCAACAGGAAGTTGCAAGAGGACACCCACAGCAGAGCTGTCTATATAGCTCCTCCCCTAACTGCCATATCCAGTCATTCGACCGAAAACAAGCAGAGAAAGGAGAAACCATAGGGTGCAGTGGTGACTGTAGTTTAAAGTTAAAAAATACCTGCCTTAAAATGACAGGGCGGGCCGTGGACTGGATACACCACAAGAGAAATAAATTTATCAGGTAAGCATAAATTATGTTTTCTCTTGTAAGGTGTATCCAGTCCACGGATCATCCATTACTTGTGGGATACCAATACCAAAGCTAAAGTACACGGATGAAGGGAGGGACAAGGCAGGTACTTAAACGGAAGGTACCACTGCCTGTAAAACCTTTCGCCCAAAAATAGCCTCCGAAGAAGCAAAAGTATCAAATTTTTACAGTGTGTATAATAAGCTAACAGAGCATTGCACCCACTTGCAAATGGATGATTAACCCCTTAGTTCAAAAAACGGATCAAAAAAACGATATACAGGGAGTGCAGAATTATTAGGCAAATGAGTATTTTGACCACATCATCCTCTTTATGCATGTTGTCTTACTCCAAGCTGTATAGGCTCGAAAGCCTACTACCAATTAAGCATATTAGATGATGTGCATCTCTGTAATGAGAAGGGGTGTGGTCTAATGACATCAACACCCTATATCAGGTGTGCATAATTATTAGGCAACTTCCTTTCCTTTGGCAAAATGGGTCAAAAGAAGGACTTGACAGGCTCAGAAAAGTCAAAAATAGTGAGATATCTTGCAGAGGGATGCAGCACTCTTAAAATTGCAAAGCTTCTGAAGCGTGATCATCGAACAATCAAGCGTTTCATTCAAAATAGTCAACAGGGTCGCAAGAAGCGTGTGGAAAAACCAAGGCGCAAAATAACTGCCCATGAACTGAGAAAAGTCAAGCGTGCAGCTGCCAAGATGCCACTTGCCACCAGTTTGGCCATATTTCAGAGCTGCAACATCACTGGAGTGCCCAAAAGCACAAGGTGTGCAATACTCAGAGACATGGCCAAGGTAAGAAAGGCTGAAAGACGACCACCACTGAACAAGACACACAAGCTGAAACGTTAAGACTGGGCCAAGAAATATCTCAAGACTGATTTTTCTAAGGTTTTATGGACTGATGAAATGAGAGTGAGTCTTGATGGGCCAGATGGATGGGCCCGTGGCTGGATTGGTAAAGGGCAGAGAGCTCCAGTCCGACTCAGACGCCAGCAAGGTGGAGGTGGAGTACTGGTTTGGGCTGGTATCATCAAAGATGAGCTTGTGGGGCCTTTTCGGGTTGAGGATGGAGTCAAGCTCAACTCCCAGTCCTACTGCCAGTTTCTGGAAGACACCTTCTTCAAGCAGTGGTACAGGAAGAAGTCTGCATCCTTCAAGAAAAACATGATTTTCATGCAGGACAATGCTCCATCACACGCGTCCAAGTACTCCACAGCGTGGCTGGCAAGAATGGGTATAAAAGAAGAAAATCTAATGACATGGCCTCCTTTTTCACCTGATCTGAACCCCATTGAGAACCTGTGGTCCATCATCAAATGTGAGATTTACAAGGAGGGAAAACAGTACACCTCTCTGAACAGTGTCTGGGAGGCTGTGGTTGCTGCTGCACGCAATGTTGATGGTGAACAGATCAAAACACTGACAGAATCCATGGATGGCAGGCTTTTGAGTGTCCTTGCAAAGAAAGGTGGCTATATTGGTCACTGATTTGTTTTTGTTTTGTTTTTGAATGTCAGAAATGTATATTTGTGAATGTTGAGATGTTATATTGGTTTCACTGGTAATAATAAATAATTGAAATGGGTATATATTTGTTTTTTGTTAAGTTGCCTAATAATTATGCACAGTAATAGTCACCTGCACACACAGATATCCCCCTAAAATAGCTATAACTAAAAACAAACTAAAAACTACTTCCAAAACTATTCAGCTTTGATATTAATGAGTTTTTTGGGTTCATTGAGAACATGGTTGTTGTTCAATAATAAAATTAATCCTTAAAAATACAACTTGCCTAATAATTCTGCACTCCCTGTACACCAAACTGCCACAGCCTTGCTGTGGGCCTACCTTCCCCAACAAACGATTTTGGAAAGCCTAAGAGCCCTTTAGAGATGTCCTATAGCATTCAGGGGACTCCTGGCGGAAGCTGGATGTCTCAGTCTGTAAAAGTTACTGCGCAAAAACGCGCTAAATTAGGCCCCTCCCACTCATAGTAACACAGTGGAAAGCCTCAGGAAACTGTTTCTAGGCAAATTTAAGCCAGCCATGTGGAAAAAAAAACTAGGCCCCAATAAAGTTTTATCACCAAAGAATATATAAAAACTTTTAAACATGCCAGCAAACGTTTTATATTGTAAATATAAAAGAGTATTACCTCAGAAAGTAAGCATGATACCAGTCGCTATTAAATCACTGTATTCAGGCTTACCTTACATAAATTTGGTATCAGCAGCATTTTTCTAGCATTCACATCTTCTAGCAGCATTTTTCTAGCATACCTCATAGCAGGATAACTTGCACGCCATTCCCCCGCTGAAGTTACCTCTCTCTTCAGTCATGTGTGAGAACAGCAATGGATCTTAGTTACAACCTGCTAAGATCATAGAAATCACAGGCAGATTCTTCTATTTTTCTGCCTGGAACAAAATAGTACAACTCCGGTACCATTTAAAAATAATAAACTTTTGATTGAAGCAAAATAACAGCTACATTTCACCACTTCTCTCTTACTACCTCCATGCTTGTTGAGAGTTGCAAGAGAATGACTGGATATGGCAGTTAGGGGAGGAGCTATATAGACAGCTCTGCTGTGGGTGTCCTCTTGCAACTTCCTGTTGGGAATGAGAATATCTCACAAGTAATGGATGATCCGTGGACTGGATACACCTTACAAGAGAAATGTAAGTTAGATTGAACCTTCAAGGCACTGCTAATGCATATATTAGCTCTGCCTAAGGATCCCTGGCCTGCGACCCATATCTGGGGAGCTTGGAATTGAGCCGGGATGCCATGAGATCTATCTCCGATGTCCCCATCTGTTGCAATTTTCTGCAAACACCTCGGGATGGAGAGACCATTCCCCCTGATGAAAGGATTGTCTGTTTAGAAAATCTGCTTCCCAGTTGTCCACACCTGGAATGAGGACCGCCCACTCCAGAATCCGAGATACTTCCCTCAATGCTAGGGAGCTCCTCGTTCCCCCCTGATGGTTGATGCAAGCCACTGAGGTTATGTTGTCTGATTAGAATTTGATAAACTGGGATGAACCCAGAAGAGGCCAAGCCTTCAGAGCATTAAAGATCGCTCGAAGCTCCCCATTCTGAAAGACTTGCATCCGTATATGGATAGAGAAAGCTTTCTGTGATTGTTATTGCAGACACTGTGTGCTGTTCTGCAGTTTAAGTTTGTAAACATTTGAAATCAGATTTGGAGAGGTGACGCACATTTTATTTACTGTTGTGCAAGCTGTGGCAATTGCAATTGACATTAAAAAGTAAGATTTGGAGAGGTGACGCACATTTTATGCAAGCTGTGGCAATTGCAATTTGCAGTGAAAAGAGAGAGCAAGGGAAGGTGAACCGACAGAGGGATTAAGATTAAGCGGAGGAACGCAAATCAGTGTTCATGATAGAAGGAGGGTTCCATCCGACCTGAGGAAATCGCTTCCAGACCGGGCTTCTTCCAGTACTCACCACTTACATCATATGATTGGGGGTACAGAAGTAAGTTAACTGTGAGACCGTTTGAGTATAAAAAGTTTGGAGGGTCCGTTTGTACTTACGTTGGAATATCCTTGATTCTGAAGATTGAATATTCTGTATGGAGGAATTTTTTGAATGGACAGTTTATCTCTGTATTTACCCTAATATACCCTTCTCTATATTTGTTTATATACATATACTTTTCAGGGGTTAAATGTATGTATGTATTAATTGAGTATTACGAATAAAGGTTTATTAGCATTCCTATTATTTTTTGGGGCTGCATATTATACTCTCCTTGTCATCAGGTACAAGTGTATATTTAATGCCGGTATAGTGTGACCAGCACCAGTGCATTAAGACTATTTGAATTTATTATTCAAATTATATTATTATTATATTCATCATATATTTCCCATTTATATAATTAATCTATCTTTTATTTGAGTGGGTTGTAAACGAATTCAACTACACTTCATATATTTTACATACGGTACATATCACATTCTAAACGGTCAGGGATCAGCGCTGTGTAGTTCACTTACACTTTCTTTTCCATATGTATATATATATATATATATATATACAAAAGAAGCAATAGGTCCAGCACAAATTAACAGTTCAGGAATAGGTAGCAGAGTGCACGGTAGCCAGAGGGTCCTGCTCACCTCCAATACATAAATCCAAAAGGAAAAAAGTAGATGGCACCAGCACTGTTTTTTTAAAAGTGAAATAACCTTTATTAAGGTGACATAATGAACAGACAGCAACATTTCGGGTAACGCAGACCCTTAATCATGCTATGGATTGCTCTGCAGCACAGCTTTAAATAGGCCAGATAGCTTAATTGCAAACATATTAACTCCATAATGGCCAGACATTGATTGACCATTGATTGAAATTTCTACTGCCATCTACTGGGCCAATTCATGTATTACACATGTAGGAAATGTTAAAATTTTGGCAAAATGTTAAACACATAGGTAAAGTTAAACACATGAGCAGTGATGCAAAGTTTAATCATGACATCCAAAATTTAAAATACATATATATATATATATATATATATAGAAAGATAAAATTTATAAAAACAAATGGAGATTATAATCTCTATTCAGACCTACAGGATGTAGAGTTTTTAAGTGTTGAATCCACCACACCTCTCTTTTTGAGTTCTAGTTCCCTATTGCCTCCTCTCCTAAGTTTAGGGATGTGATCTATTATTTGGTACCTGAGTTGGCTAACAGTGTGTCCCATTTCAAGAAAATGGGAAGATACTGGAAGAGTTTTATCTTGGCATCTGATTGATGATTTATGCCCACTAATCCTATCTCTAATGGGGGCGTGTAGTTTCCCCTATATAGCCCCTCCCACAAGGGCATTTTAATAGGTAGACTACAAAGTCTGTATCACAAGTGTAATACCCATTAATTTCTCAATTTTTTGGTCATTGGTTTGTGCTATGTGTTTACCTTTTATCATAGCATTGCATTGCGCGCAATGGAGACAAGGGTATGAGCCCTTTTTGGAGTAGTAAGATAGGTAATCCTATTAGTGCTAGTACTACCAATGTCAGCCTATGCTACCTAAACTTCATAAAGATTACAATGCCCCCCCCCCCGGCAGACCTATCGTCGCCAGTACAGATTCTGTATTTTCGCATATCGCTATATTTATAGATAAGATTCTCAATCCTATTGCATCTAAACAAGCCTCTTTTCTTAAAGATACAGGCGATCTTTTGAATAAACTTTCTTGCATTTCAGATGTGGATAATGATATTCTTTTCTCATTAGATGTTGTGAGCCTTTACACATGTATCCCCCATGAGGCAGGCATTCAGGCTACAGACTTTGTAGTCTAACTATTAAAATGCCCTTGTGGGAGGGGCTATATAGGGGAAACTACACGCCCCATTAGAGATAGGATTAGTGGGCATAAATCATCAATCAGATGCCAAGATAAAACTCTTCCAGTTTCTTCCCATTTTCTTGAAATGGGACACACTGTTAGCCAACTCAGGTATCAAATAATAGACCACATCCCTAAACTTAGGACAGGAGGCAATAGGGAACTTGAACTCAAAAAGAGAGAGGTGTGGTGGATTCAACACTTAAAAACTCTACATCCTGTAGGTCTGAATAGAGATTATGATCTCCATTTGTTTTTATAAATTTTATCTTTATATATATATATATATATATATATATATATATATATATATATATATATGTATTTTAAATTTTAGATGTCATGATTAAACTTTGCATCACTGCTCATGTGTTTAACTTTACCTATGTGTTTAACATTTTGCCAAAACTTTAAAAAAATGTGTTAAAATTTCCTACATGTGTAATACGTGAATTGGCCCAGTAGATGGCAGTATAAATTTCAATCAATGGTCAATCAATGTCTGGCCATTATGGAGTTAATATGTTTGCAATTAAGCTATCTGGCCTATTTAAAGCTGTGCTGCAGAGCAATCCATAGCATGATTAAGGGTCTGCGTTACCCGAAACGTCGCTGTCTGTTCATTATGTCACCTTAATAAAGGTTATTTCACTTTTAAAAAACAGTGCTGGAGCCATCTACTTTTTTCCTTTTGGATTTATATATTTATATATATATATATATATATATATATATATATATATATATATATATATATATATATATATATCCAAATACAAGCAAGGGAATTTCCAGCCGTGAGTAGATTAAAACTTGAAATTTATTGAAATTTGTTTAAAAGCATATCCAAAACATGGGGAAAATAAAAGGGCATCAGATCAGGTCAGGTCTTACGCGTTTCAGCTCTGTTGAGCCGTACTCATAGACCTCTGATCTGGTGCAGTAATTGCACAACTATATACATTTCATAATGAGGTTAATTAAAAACAGTCTTGCCCAATTAGTCTCAGACAGTTAACCCCTGAGTGTTATTATGTGTATAGTATCCTCTATTATATTATATGGTATGGGGTACCTGAAACTTTTAGTGTGAGTATATGCTTTTTTAATTGCTTTTTTAATTGTAGGCTTCTGGAGTCTGTTGTTGTTTAGAATATAACATTAATTCGAGTTAGCAAAATCATTGTCTATGGTCTAAATATTAGTGTCATCTCGAAATTGTTATTTACAGGATTTAAATTTCATTTGTGTGTTTTTAAGTTTATTTGAATTCCAGTGCTCTAGGTTAAACCCTTGGTCATCTAGTTACTTGAATATATTATAATCCTTTACTTTCTTCGCTAGAATTGCTTGTATAATAGGTTTATTTCCAAAAATTTATAAGCTCAAACCTGGAATTAAATCCATAGGGTACATTTGTTTTCATACGGAACATCCAGTATACCTCTTTTTTACTGAGTATACTGTCCAGATCTCCCCCCCTTGAATCTAGGGTTATTTTTTCTACTATTGTCCATCTGAGTGATGTGGTGTTCCTATTGTGTACCTCTATAAAGTGTTTAGTTATTGGTAGCAGTTTGTCCTCTCTTTGTCTGCTCTTTTCAGTGTCTACTGTGATACTGGATAAGTGCTCCCTAATTCTATTTCTTATTTCTCTCACCGTTTTTCCAATATACTGAAGTTTGCAAATATTGCACTCTATGAGGTACACTACCCCTTTGTCTCTGCAATTTAAGTGTTTATTTATTTGGAGTATTTCTCCTGTCTTGGTCGATTTGAAGGTGTTTCCTATATCTGCATGTTTACACGCTTTACAGTCACTGTAACCACATTTGTAGAGGCCTTTAGATTGTAACCAAGTTGTTCTTTTGTTCATTTTGAGATTAGTTGGGGAGACTATATTCCCTATAGTCCTGCCTCTTCTATATGAAAAGAGACAATTACTGTCTATTATCTTTGCTAGACTATTATCTGCCTTCAAAATAGGTAGGTGTTTCTTGATTATATTACATATTTGGTTATATTGGGGTGAGTATTGTGTGACAAACTTGATTCTATTTGTATCAAATCTAGGTTTCTTTTTGGGTTTAGTTACAATCAAATCTCCCTGTGCCTTATTAGACACTGCCATGCATGCATTCTTTATAGTTTGTTTGTTGTAGCCCCTCACTATATATATAAACACACACACATACAGTGGATATAAAAAGTCTACACACCCCTGTTAAAATGTCAGGTTTCTGTGATGTAAAAAAATGAGACAAAGATAAAACATTTCAGAACTTTGGTGGGGGGCGGAGCCAACAGCCGAGGTGGCTAGACGTGCAAATCTGGAGCTCCTAGGCCTGACTCTAAAAATTGATCTTTATTTTTAGCAAAAGTTGACTTAGTGATGCCTGGGGTCATTCTTTAACTAATCCTTAGCTGAAAGCCAACCTGCCTGAGCTAACGATTACATAAAGCTCGACAACTAACGATTTTTCTGTGAAGCAGTAAAAAAGGCCTACTCTCTCTGCTATAGACCTTAGTCGGACCCTGCAGCTCCATAAAACATGGCAGAGAATTCGGAGTCGCTATACACTTTGCTCCGGGACCTGGACCGACAACTGTCTGCCTGTTTCTTTGACCTATCAGCTACTCTAAAGGCGGAGATGAGGGGACCGGGTTGCACCCTTTATAGTGAGAAACTTGAAACCACGCGGGCAAAACTACCTCAAGAAAAGCAACCTGTTACACTTGCCCATTTTCCTCCACTGGGCTATATTGGTGTCGAGGTAAGCGCTATTTCATCTACTGTCCGTGATCCATTGCTGGGTCATTACCCTCTAATCACCTCGAGCTCTCCTGCGGTACCAGACTCGGTACCAGACTCGGTGCTACTGGGTGAGAGAGTGAGACAGCCTTCTGGCCCTAGACTGTATCTTGCAGACTGTGAGGAGCGGTGTTTGCTGCTCGCCTTTCCGGTATGTATGGAGAAAGCGATAGAACCCCCTGTATCCTCAGAAGCAGAAGGCAGCCTAGTTTAAGAGCCCGCTTGCACCTCGCCCACAACTAAGGGATATATGTTAGAAGAGCGGGGAGCCAATCTTACACAGAGGGAACAGCTAACTGAGGCTCGATGTCGGAGCAGGTCGCTGCTCATTTTGAGATGTGCCCGAGTCCATTATAAAGCTGGAGTCGGCTAGGGCTCCAAAGTAAAATAATGCCTACATATCTGGTGCCAATATTGGAACTATTAATGAGATACCCTACTCCTAAATGCTCCTCAATGGAGACTCTGATACTAAGAGACTTTACTCCGGATTTAGAAGGACTCTGTTATCAATTGTCATTCACCAGCTAAGATCTGTTATGGGGCTGGCTAAATGAGGGGAATTATGAACAGCAACTGCTAGACCTCCACCATAATGGATTTTCCACTGACAGAGAACTTCTTTCTTTCCCTGCTTGGAAGGTCAAAGATCAACTATATCATTTCAATGTTTAAAGTTTTTATTATTATGTTACTAGTACCATATGGAGATTGCTCACAGGCTTTCTAATACCTTCTACTTGTTTATATATAACCCATTATGAACATTTGCTCGCACGCCGTTTTACTTCAGAACTGGAATTGGATAATTATTCCCAACTTTTAAATTAACCACTGTGTGACACTGACATTATTCTTTGTAAGGCAGTCCTCCATGATGCAGATGGGTGACTGTTTGCATTGACATTACTTTCTGTAAACTCCTAAGCATATTAGTCTGGGCATTATGTGGTCCTGTTAGATATCATTCAAATTTGCTATGCCTTAGTTCACCAGTTGTATGATCTCATATTGCTTTTATGATTTCACTGCTCTCCAACAAGTGTACTTTAATGTGCCATGCATAAGGTTTGTATTTACACAACAGGACTGATACTGTTGAGTCCTCAGGTGCTATGAGATATAGTGCCAGTTCATAATATTTTGTTTGATGTTGATGTTCTCTGTACTCCCATATACATTCTACATTTAATATGGCCCTAATAGTCCCATAATCTTATTAGGGTAATACATACTCCAACCTACAAACTTTAGTACCTTTGCCACGCAGGCCCTGAAACTATATATTGTGCAGCATCTTCGTGACAATTGTATTAGTCCTGTTAGGCACCACTTGAGTCTACTGTGCCTCCTTTCACCAGTTGTAGGATCTCATATTACTTATGTAATTTCACTGTTCTCCAATCAGCGAACCTTATTATGCCATGTATACGATTTATATTTACACAGCAGGATTGATACTGCTTAGACCCCAAATAATATGATATATAGTGCCAGTTCACAATATTCTGGTTGATGTTGTTATCAATGTTCTTTATACTCCCATATGCATTCTATTTTTAATAGGGTTCTAGTAGTTATGGAGTTTTAATAGGGCAATACACACTCCAACCCACAAACTTTAGTACTTGTGCCACTCAGTCCTTGAAACTATACTTAGGGCTATATTTTTATGACAATTGTTTTGGGACACTTTAATAAGAATGACTATACTTGAGGAATATGCCTAGCTCATGTTTAATGACTCATCTACGTTAAATGTATTTGTGTCATAGGCTATCTTATGTTCGCTTACATAGGGTCGTTATCCTTATTTTATACCTATCTATCAGACTGCCTAAATCCAAATTTCCCCTAGCGTGGTTACTTATCTTACCCTATTTGCCCTTGTATACTTTAAAAATTCCAACATAAGGTTAATTAGACTATATGAAGTCATGTTAATGCAGTACTTAGTTAAACCGAAGTAAGATAACAGTTGTTTGTTGAAACTCTCTCTCTACTAACACTATAGGACCGATAGGTGCTGCAACTACGCCTTATCTAAGCATTGACGCTGTGGAGCAGTGATATTAGCTAGATCCCTCTGAGGTTAACTTAAACTATCTTAGCATAAATATACAGAACGTTTAATAGACTTCTACATAATACACTGGCATTACCGCCTGTTTGGGATATTCTAGGTCTAAAATTACTATACACCCATATTGCAATAAGGTTACGAACATTATTATCCTAGATATTCGCATGCTTGAACCTAGATTTACTATATTTACTAGGCAGGTTATGTCACCTTGATGTAGGATTTTTGTTCTCTTGTTTTCCCAGGTACCTGTGTTAACTTCAAGTTTAACTGTGAATTACCAGCATATAATAACCTAACTTGTAGAATAAGATAATATTATTATATGTCAATTATAGAAACCTATATTAGCCGAAGTTACTGCTCAAGCAGAGTAACATGTGAATCTAGTTCTATTGGCCACGTCTTACTGTTAGACCAGGATACTTTGCTCATCATATCATCATGGCAATTATATGTGTTTATAGCGCATCTCTATTTGTCAATCTTAATCCTTAAAGGATCACTAAACCCAAAATCTTTCTTTCATGATTCAGATAGAGAATGGAAATTTGGACAACATTACAATTTGCTTCCATTATTTATTTTGCTTCATTTTTTAAATATCCTTAGTTGAAGAAAAAGCAATGCACATGGTGAGCCAATCACACGATGCTTCTATGAGCAGCAACCAATCAGCAGCTAGTGAGCATATCTAGATATGCTTTTCATCAAAGAATATCAAGAGAATAAAACAAATTAGATAATATAAGTAGATTAGAAGGATGTTTAGAATTGCATTCTCTTTCTAAATCATAAAAGAAAAAATGTTGGTGGCATGTCCCTTTAATATCTTAATATGCGTACATATCAGTTACTAGCCTATGTATATATTCCCAACCCCAGCTGCCGTGCTCTCTTATGGACCCTAGACAAACCAAGATGTCAATTGGAATATGCCCTTCATTGACATTATCTCATAAAACTAACTCTCCAATAACAGTCTCTGAGAAGTCCTGATATATTTTATGTACCTTAGAACGTCTGACTGCTGATATATATCTTAGTAAGGCTCCGCCCTCCAACCTACCCCTTATATTGATAGCGGTGCTTATCCGCTGAATCTGCCCCCCCCACACCTTCTCTTCTTGCAGCTCATAAAGAGCTATCTATCTGACCTTCAGCTATTTACTTCATGCACGAGCCATTTGGCCTAAAACTTAAGGTTACAATAGGTCAGACACATATGCTAATGCATCATAAAATCAAGGTTTCATCTGCCTATCTATTGTGATTTGTATACTCGTTGAAATATGTTATTCAATTGTGTTTGTATCATTTTCTATTACTAGAAGGCGGTTTATGTTTTATGTTTTATGTATGTTATACAAAACCTCAATAAAAAAAATATTTAAAAAAAAAAAACATTTCAGAACTTTTTCCACCTTTAATGTGACCTATAAACTGTACAACTCAATTAAAAAACAAACTGAAATCTTTTAGGTGGAGAGAAGAAAACAAACAACAACAAAAATAATGTGGTTGCATAAGTGTGCACATAACTGGGGATGTAGCTGTGTTCAGAATTAAGCTATCACATTCAAAATCATGTTAAATAGGAGTCAGCATACACCTGCCATCATTTAAAGTGCCTCTGATTAACCCCAAATAAAGTTCAGCTGCTCTAGTTGGTCTTTCCTGAAATTTTCTTAGTCACATCCCACAGCAAAAGCCATGGTCCACAGAGAGCTTCCAAAGCATTAGAAGAGGGATCTCATTGTTAAAAGGTATCAGTCAGGAGAAGGGTACAAAAGAATTTCCAAGGCATTAGATATACCATAGAACACAGTGAAGACAGTCATCATCAAGTGGAGAAAATATGGCACAACAGTGACATTACCAAGAACAGGACGTCCCTCCAAAATTGATGAAAAGACGAGAAGAAAACTGGTCTGGGAGGCTACCAAGATGCCTACAGCAACATTAAAGGAGCTGCAGGAATATCTGGCAAGTACTGGCTGTGTGGTAAATGTGACAACAATCTCACGTATTCTTCATATGTCTGGGCTATGGGGTAGAGTGGCAAGACGAAAGCCTTTTCTTATGAAGAAAAACATCCAAGCCAGGCTACATTTTGTAAAAACACATCTGAAGTCTCCCAAAAGCATGTGGGAAAAGGTGTTATGGTCTGATGAAACCAAGGTTGAACTTTTTGGCCATAATTCCAAAAGATATGTTTGGCGCAAAAACAACACTGCACATCACCAAAAGAACACCATACCCACAGTGAAGCATGGTGGTGGCAGCATCATGCTTTGGGGCTGTTTTTTTTTAGCTGGAACTGAGGCCTTAGTTAAGCTAGAGGGAATTATGAACAGTTCCAAATACCAGTCAATATTGGCACAAAACCT
This sequence comes from Bombina bombina, assembly GCF_027579735.1. NCBI lineage: Eukaryota > Metazoa > Chordata > Amphibia > Anura > Bombinatoridae > Bombina > Bombina bombina. Next base: position 808,901,760 of record NC_069501.1, on the reverse strand, counting down.
TCAGGCTTCTGCTAGAAAGCTGAACATGAAGAGGAACTTTATCTTTCAGCATGACATCGACCCAAAGCATACATCCAAATCAACAAAGGAATGGCTTCACCAGAAGAAGATTTAAGTTTTGGAATGGCCGAGCCAGAGCCCAGACCTGAATCCGATTGAAAATCTGTGGGGTGATCTGAAGAGGGCTGTGCACAGGAGATGCCCTCGCAATCTGACAGATTTGGAGTGTTTTTACAAAGAAGAGTGGACAAATCTTGCCAAGTCAAAATGTGCCATGCTGATAGACTCATACCCAAAAAGACTGAGTGCTGTGATAAAATCAAAAGGTGCTTCAACAAAGTATTAGTTTAAGGGTGTGCACACTTATGCAACCATATTATTTTATTTTTATATTTTTTCTTCCCTCTACCTAAAAGATTTCAGGGGCGCGATCCGATATAGATCGCAGTTTGCGGCGCAAGCGAGGGAACCCACGTCGCCCGCAGTTTCAGCTCGCAACTCGAGCCATCCAATATGCGGCGCCGTCACTTGCTAAAGTGGCGCAAGTCTCACAAACCAGCGATGTCCAGAAATCTGCGTAAGTACAGATTTTTGGAGTCGCCAGTGACTTGCGCCACGTTAGAAACTGCTGGCGCCTATAAAACCTGACTAAAGTCTAAATCACCCGTACTGTCTAACACGCCTCCTAAACATAGCCCGACACGTCTAACACGCCTCCCTAACATAGCCCGACACGTCTAACCCTCTATCCGCTATCCCCCCTCACTATCCTAACAATAAAAAAGCTATTAACCCCTAAACCGCCGCTCCCGTACCCCGCCGCAACCTAATAAAGTTATTAACCCCTAAACCGTCGCTCCCGTACCCCGCCGCCAGCTATATTATATCTATAACCCCCTAAAGTGAGCCCCTAACACCGCCGCCATCTATATTAAAATTATTAACCCCTAATGTAAGCCCCTAACACCGCCGCCATCTCTATTAAAATGATTAAAATGATTAACCCCTAATTTAATCTACCTACCCCACCGCCAGCTATATTATCTATATTAACCCTAAGTATATTATAGTTAATATAGGTATTACATTATATATATTAACTAATATCTATTATAATATCTATTATAACTAATTAATCCCTAATAAAGTTATTAACCCCTAAACCGCCGCTCCCAGACCCCGCCGCCATCTACATAAACTAACCCCCTACTGTGAGCCCCTAAAACCGCCGCCATCTACCTTATCTATCCCCTAATTAGAACCCCTTATACCGCTGTCATCTACCTTATCTATCCCCTAATCTAATTCCCCTATACCGCCGCCAGCTATATAAATATTATTAACCCCTAATGTAAGCCCCTTACACCGCCGCCATCTCTATTAAAATGATTAACCCCTAATTTAATCTACCTACCCCGCCGCCAGCTATATTATCTATATTAACCCTAAGTATATTATAGTTAATATAGGTATTACATTATATATATTAACTATATTAACCCTAATTATATTAGGGTTAATATAGTTAATATAGTTACTATAGTATTTATATAAACTATATTAACTCTATCTAACCCTAACACCCCTAACTAAATTTATATTAAATTAATCTAATTCATTTCTAAACTAAAATATTCCTATTTAAATCTAAATACTTACCTATAAAATAAACCCTAAGATAGCTACAATATAATTAATAATTACATTGTAGCTATGTTAGGGTTAATATTTATTTTACAGGTAAATTGTTAATTATTTTAACTAGGTATAATAGCTATTAAATAGTTATTAACTATTTAATATCTACCTAGTTAAAATAATTACCCAATTACCTGTAAAATAAATCCTAACCTAAGTTACAAATACACCTACACTATCAATAAATGAAATAAACTACAAACATCTATCTAAAAATACAATTAAATTAACTAAACTACAAAAAAAAAACACTAAATTACAAAAATAAAAAAAATATTACAAGATTTTTAAGCTAATTACACCTATTCTAAGCCCCCTAATAAAATAATAAACCCCCAAAATAAAAAAAATTCCCTGCCCTATTCTAAATTAAAAAAAGTTCAAAGCTCTTTACCTTACCAGCCCTTAAAAGGGCCTTTTGTGGGGCATGCCCCAAAGAATTCAGCTCTTTTGCATACAAATACAATACCCCCCCATTACAACCCACCACCCACATACCCCTATTCTAAAACCACCCAAACCCCCCTTAAAAAAGCCTAACACTACCCCCCTGAAGATCTCCCTACCTTGTCTTCACCACACCGGGCCGAACTCCTGTTCCGATCAGCCAATAGAATGCGAGCTCAATCTGATTGGCTGATTGGATCAGCCAATCGGATTGAACTTGAATCTGATTGGCTGATTCAATCAGCCAATCAGATTTTTCTAACTTAATTCCGATTGGCTGATAGAATCCTATCAGCCAATCGGAATTCGGCGGACGCCATCTTGGATGACGTCATTTAAAGGTACCTCATACGTCGTTCAGTCGTCGGCCGGGATGGATGCTCCGCGGCGGCGGAGCGAAGAAAGAAGATTGAAGATGCCGCCGGAAGAATGAAGACTTTGCTGCCGCTTGGAGGAAGATGTCGCCGGAGGAAGAATTCTTCTTTGCCGCTTGGAGGAAGACATCGCCGGAGGAAGAATTCTTCTTTGCCGCTTGGAGGAAGACATCGCCCGGATCGGATCAGGAGTTCGGCCCGGTGTGGTGAAGACAAGGTAGGGAGATCTTCAGGGGGGTAGTGTTAGGCTTTTTTAAGGGGGGTTTGGGTGGTTTTAGAATAGGGGTATGTGGGTGGTGGGTTGTAATGGGGGGGGGTATTGTATTTGTATGCAAAAGAGCTGAATTCTTTGGGGCATGCCCCACAAAAGGCCCTTTTAAGGGCTGGTAAGGTAAAGAGCTTTGAACTTTTTTTAATTTAGAATAGGGCAGGGAATTTTTTTTATTTTGGGGGTTTATTATTTTCTTAGGGGGCTTAGGAATAGGTGTAATTAGCTTAAAAATCTTGTAATTTTTTTTTATTTTTTGTAACTTAGTGTTTGTTTTTTTTGTAATTTAGTTTAGTTAATTTAATTGTATTTTTAGATAGATGTTTGTAGTTTATTTCATTTATTGATAGTATAGGTGTATTTGTAACTTAGGTTAGGATTTATTTTACAGGTAATTGGGTAATTATTTTAACTAGGTAGATATTAAATAGTTAATAACTATTTAATAGCTATTATACCTAGTTAAAATAATTAACAATTTACCTGTAAAATAAATATTAACCCTAACATAGCTACAATGTAATTATTAATTATATTGTAGCTATCTTAGGGTTTATTTTATAGGTAAGTATTTAGATTTAAATAGGAATATTTTAGTTTATAAATGAATTAGATTAATTTAATATAAATTTAGTTAGGGGTGTTAGGGTTAGATAGAGTTAATATAGTTAATATAAATACTATAGTAACTATATTAACTATATTAACCCTAATATAATTAGGGTTAATATAGTTAATATATATAATGTAATACCTATATTAACTATAATATACTTAGGGTTAATATAGATAATATAGCTGGCGGCGGGGTAGGTAGATTAAATTAGGGGTTAATCATTTTAATAGAGATGGCGGCGGTGTAAGGGGCTTACATTAGGGGTTAATAATATTTATATAGCTGGCGGCGGTATAGGGGAATTAGATTAGGGGATAGATAAGGTAGATGACAGCGGTATAAGGGGTTCTAATTAGGGAATAGATAAGGTAGATGGCGGCGGTTTTAGGGGCTCACAGTAGGGGGTTAGTTTATGTAGATGGCGGCGGGGTCTGGGAGCGGCGGTTTAGGGGTTAATAACTTTATTAGGGATTTTGGGGGGGGATCGCGGTTGACAGGTAGATAGACATTGCGCATGCGTTAGGTGTTAGGTTTATTTTAGAAGATCGCGGTAGACAGGGAGATAGACATTGCGCATGCGTTAGGTGTTAGGTTTATTTTAGAAGATCGCGGTAGACAGGGAGATAGACATTGCGCATGCGTTAGGTGTTAGGTTTATTTTAGCAGCCAGTTTAGGGAGTTACGGGGCTCCAATAGTCAGCGTAAGGCTTCTTACGGCTGCTTTTTGTGGCGAGGTGAAAATGGAGTAAGTTTT